>NC_056726.1:962635000-962647500 GCF_019279795.1 Protopterus annectens
GACTTCTGGTAACAGGATCTTGTCTGTGTGTGCTCCTGGGGGGGGGGGACACCACCCCTGAGATGATTCCACCTGAAGGTAGTGCAGGATCAGTAGCTGATGAGGTCCCAGGGTGAGTCCCAGATGTGATGTGGCCTGGTAACATGGCCAGATGAGGTGAGAGAGGTGGTTCTGCTGGCAAATGTCTTCCCAAGCATGCTATTGTGTCACTGTTATAGAACATATGTGGGTAGTAATAGTCCACACATTCCAGGATTATGTCTAACAGCATGCATAGATATCCCCAATAACACAAAACAACAGATGTGCAGCAGTCACATAGCAAACAGAACACATGCATATATGGAACCATAGTGGCCCTTACAATGGCATACAGGTGACTTTGTTCATAACAGGCCACCAATGATAGTGTTTCAACATGAAACATGACTAAAAACACATTGCACAAATTGTTGTAGAATACGATATATGTCCCAACAGTAGGTCTGCTGTAGACATACCCATTGAGTTTTGTGAGCAGATTGTTGTTGCAGATATGGTGGGAGCAAGACAGAGATGTGTATTAACAATGATTAGATCCTTGCAATATGAGGTCCTCAGACCTGTTTCCCTCTTTATGTCTTTCAGGCACAATGTCTTGGAAGAGACTTCTGATTTACACACCCAAAGAGAATGAAGTCATCATTACATACCTGCAGGAGAGGACTGCCCTGTGGAACGATCTTGTCCACAGCATAAATTATGTCAGCCTGCATAACCGCAGTTATGAGTAGGTCTGACATCGCTGCACTGATCTACTCCACCATGCCCATCAGTGTGCTGCTGCAGTTAGGAGGGGACCAGCTTGCAATGGGGGGGGTCATGCCATCCAGCATCCCCCTGACACATGTTGAGGAGCTCCTCACCAGCCTCAGGGAACCTGCCCGCCTGCAAAAACAAGACCCAGCAGAGACCATAGTGGAGGTGGGTGCTACCCACACAATGGCTGAAAAGTGTGCAGGTAAGGCCACAGGGCACATCAGTAGACCACTATTGCGTATCCATCTGCATCTGTAGAGTTTAATCATGCATATGTGAGATGAAATATATATAGTCTGCTGCTAAATTGTAGTAATAAACAGATGTGCATAATCTGTAGTATTGTGGGTTTGCATTGTTGATGTGCTGTAATGCTGCTCCCACCCTGTACCAAAGCCACAGTTTTGGCTATTGACATCACATTTCTCACACAACTATGTAGGTCCCTCTGGTATACCTACAGGGCAGCAGCCTGTAGCTGGTGAGTATGGTGTTTGTTCAGGTTTGCCAATACACCGGTCATGTTATGGCCATGGTATATTCCATGCATAAATTTAACACACCTACCCATAATACATGCTGTACATGTTCACTTATTGTTGCTGTTAACTGCACTGCATCACAGTGGTCACCATGCTGGCATATCTGAAGGGTATGTAACAGTCCTGCAATATAACTAACAACCTGTCATTGCAAGATCTGTGCACAGAGATGAACATAATGGTGGGACAAATGGCCTAGAGTAGGGACATGTCTGAAGCATCACCCTTATACAGTGCTACAACAGTGTATATACCACTATTACAATGGCAACTGTTACAGATCTACACTATGGCATATCACAATACTGCATTCCACAACCCTTACAACCTGCAATGTGGTCCTAGCATGAGCAATGAATGTGTGATGTGGAATCCTATGTTAGGATAGCAAATATGGGGAATACATACCTTCACAAACACTAGAAGCATATGTGTGCATACACTTCAGATAACATATTGTGGAAGCAGCTTTTGAGGTACTAGCAGCATGCATTCTCCATGAGTATGGACCTTCCAGCAAGTACAGGTCCTCAATGTCACACCAAAGAATGGTCTGCTGTCCAAGACGTTTGGCCATCAAATGTGCCCACTTACCTGCAACAGAGGAAGCTGTTGCTTGCACACATCTTACAAGCCATGGAATGGATCCCATACCCAACAGGTAGCACCCAGGAGTTGGACATGTAGCCTTTCCTCACCATTGCCTATACCATGGCAAACAGTGCAGACAGTCATGTATGTGGCGAGGATGTATGGGACAGGATTAATGTAGAAAATAAACAGATGACCATCCAAGACAGATGATGACGCATGTTGCAAACTGGTCATGCAAGCTACCTAGTAACATGCCACAACACTGAGGGAGTTGCAGGAATGTCTAGCAAGTACTGGCTGTGCAGTACCTGTGTCGGTAATTGCCTGGACTTTGCATAAGTGTGGCCCATGGGTTAGGGTAATCAGATGGGACAGTTGTATCCTAGGAAACATCAGCCAGGCCACTCTACAGGTAGCATATGCATAACAGCAAAAGTCCCCCAAAGGCATGCATTGCATTGTATACTGGTGTACCAAGACCACATTGGAAACATACAGACAGTATCAATTAAGATACATGTGCTGCACAGCCAACACCTCACCCCACCTCAGGCCCACCATCACCATCTGTACCTTGCTGGTGCCAGTGTACACCTGTATGTTTTCCATTCATTAGCAGGGACTAGGCCGGTACTCATGGTGTTCAGAGTTTGGGGCACTGCAAAATGACGCACATGTGTAGGCCATAGTTGTCAAGCATCTGCAAAAAGGATGGGGAGGGGTGTCATCCTAAAACACAACAGTGCACTAAAGAAGAGATACAAAGCTCACTAAGAATGGCTGTATCTGCACATAGTCAATGTCATGAACTGTAGCAGACATAACCCTGACTCCACAGCAATATTGATGGCACTGTGTGACCTCCAAGGGATATGTACATGAGTTGACTTTGCAATTGTGCAGAGTTGAGGAACATTTGTAGGGCAGACTGACCAAATACTGGCAAATGCAGATGGCTCATGCCAGTATACCCCTTCCAGGAATAGTGACTGCTCTAGTACACATGACAGTATGTGCAACAAACCATCATGATAAGGATGTGCACACATATGCACCCACATTTGTAGGGCAGACTGACCAAATACTGGCAAATGCAGATGGCCCATGCTAGTATACCCCTTCCAGGAATAGTGACTGCTGTAGTACACATGACAGTATGTGCAACAAACCATCATGATAAGGATGTGCACACATATGCACCCACAAATTGCATGCATTTCAATCAGCATCTGCACAACTAACACATTTGTTTGATACTGTATTTGATTGCATAGGTCATATGTTACATATCAGGTTTGTGTACTGTTAACATATGCAGTAATGTGGCCCCATGGCATATCAGGAAAGAGGGTGCCATATCAATAAGGGTGTGTACACTCCCTATAGCCATGGTAAGGTTTGAAGGTTGTCAGTGTAATTGTATTTTATTGGCCATACATGCACCGCTGATGATGAGATCTGTAAATCAGACGTCAGGCATTCACAAATGACATTTGTCCACATATCATCCCAGGTAAGTGTCAGACAAACACATAGGGGTTGTGAGCAGCGGAGCAAACATAACTGACACACATATACACATTCGACAATGATGTGTACACCTGTGAGGTATGGTGCACAGTACATGCCAGGGTGCAGAAGGGTGCAGAACAAGTGCAAAGCAATACTGCATACATGGGTGCAGTGTGTTCCAGGTGAAGGGGCATAACCTACTAACACAACTCATGCATCATAGAGATGCATAATGTTGCTAACAGGGCTTGAATATAGCTGCACTGCATGCTGTTGAGTGCCATATGTCATGCATGTTGACAGATGGGTAATGAGAGCTGTGTGTGTAATATCTTTGTGCAACCTCACCTGTAAGTGTGTGTTTGTGTGTGTGTGTGTGTGTGTGTGTGTGTGTGTGTGTGTGTGTGTGTGTGTGTGTGTGTGTGTGTGTGTGTGTGCAGGTTAATTTGTCTGTAAGTGCTATCTGGTGGAGTGGAGATGGGTTGATGTATGTAGAATGTGTATGTGTATGTGTGTGCGTGTGTCCATGTATGCACATATGTGAGTGTGGGGTTGTTCATACCTCTTGACTTCCCTTAGAAATTGTGCAGTAAATGGACATGGACAGACACATTAGACACCAGGAAAACATTTCTGAAATGTAATCTCAGTACAGGTAATAGTATAATAAAGTCTGCAGCATGAAATATGCATTGGAAGGGAAAACTAGACACCAGGGATATTTTTTAATTGTAATCAGAAGAAAGGTGAAAGAATACCCATGTATGCAGCACCAAAGATGCATTGGGGAATTACTAGACAACACCAGAGAGTGTTTCCAAACATTACTGTAGTCCACATAAAAAGTTAATAGAGCAACAGATCTTGCATCTACTGAACAATAGTTAAGTATAACACTCCAGTGTGTGACATTATTGACTGACTGTAGTAGCCCATAACATATGGGGGCCATGCTCAAGACATCTGGACAAAACCAGAGTGAACACTTGATGACATCAGGGAGTCTTTGACATAATGACTCCAAGTTAAAGAGTTCATGGAGTAACAGATCATGTTTTGTAATCACTTTTTTGAGCAATTAGAAGAATGATATATTAATGATTGGTATTATTGACTGTAGTTATTCAAGACTGATGCAGGATGGGGAAAATAAGAAAAAAAAACTAGGGGCATTTTGTAAACTCAGGGACAGGTAAGCAGTATGGTGGAATGTCAGTGTGTGTGTGTGTGTGTGTGTGTGTGTGTGTGTGTGTACTGTTAAGCAATGATATACAGGTCTTAAAGTGCATTTCTTGTTTTCCACTCACAGGTGGCGAGGTGGGTCAGGAAATCTGATGTTGGTCTTCATACAGACACTGAAAATGATGATAGGTGTGTTGAGACACAGGCGGGGTTGTCAGATGATGAAGCTGCACCATCATTTGACATCCCACTGTTAACCACCCCATCCCCGCACACAGTCACATTGCCTATACATACCCGATCACCAGTGGCCATAGCTGAGGGACAGTTGGTGGTTGGTGGCATGGGACAGGACAGTGTGGTATCTATGGCATGTGTGTCTGAACACAGCAGCCATAGCCGGATGTCCAGCGGGGTACCACATAGGCAGATGTACAGGGGTGCTCATTGGAGGGCTACTGGTCATCATGCCCCTGGCAGAAGTGCCACATCTGGTACCACCAGACGCATGTTTCAGGCCATCATGGAGGCGCAGGCATGTATGGAATGGTACACCAGACAGGCTCTGTGGCTGTAGAGGGCTACTCATTTAGCTGTTACTGACACTATCCATGATCTTGCAGGTGTCCTCCGTTATTTTTCAGAGGTCATGGATAAACAGTTGGGTGAGATGGTGGGAATCCTCGACTGTGGAATGTTCATGCTTGAGCATATGGGGGTAGTGGTACGATGGCCACGTGGACATAGGCCAGCAACACCAACAGCTGGAGGTCGATGTGGACATGCCAAAACACAGAGCCACTCCAGTAGTGGCAGTACCAGCCCCAGCACTGTAGGGTGGGGCGCTGCCACACCATACCACAGCAGGTCATGTGCATGTGGCCATGGCAAGTCCCAAGAGGGACCCGATCCAGCAAACATATGTTATCATCAGGGGAGAGTAGTATATCATGGCTTGTACCTGGTGGTGCCCATGGAACCCCTGGCAGGCACAGTTCTTGTGCCCAATGGCTGGAGGAAGTGAACTGCACACCCTGCCAGGTACAGTCTGCAGCTGTCCAACAAACCCCTGTATAGGGTAGCCACATGGCAGAACTGTGTGCATGCATACACAAACACGATACCAACACAGCTAGGGCAACCCCATACCTACACACACCTCATCCCAACAGCCAAATTAATAATTAAACCCCCTCACTCACACACATGGTGTCAAACGTATGGCTCAGCCTAGGTCTCTGGCAAACCAAAAACACACCCTGTGCATATGATGAAAACTGTGCTACATCCCTGTCATCCATAACATTGATACAGGGACAGGCTAATATGGTTCTGATGCACAGGGTGACTGTACTACCATGTACAAATGTAATGCTGTGTAACATGTTGTCAGCAGTAAAGTTTAATGTTTACATGTCAGGAAGTGTAGCTATCCAGCCATGATGCATTATAGCTGTTATTAACGCTGAGTGATTGTGGTCTCCATAATGTATTCCGTTTATGTTTTTGATGTCCATATGTCAGCAGGATGATGGTCTGCTGTTGTATTCTACAAGGGATATGCCACTGTGATGACACCTTGGCTGTGCCATATCCTGGGTACAGGTGAACACATGCCACAGGTCTGTATAACAGTTACTGCATGTGCCACATGTCCAAAAAGTCTAGGGGTGGTGTATACAGGTGAGTGCATGGTGGCTGATGTCAGCAGCCCTTCTACAGTGGACATTGGTAAGTGTACTGGGTGGTACACACCACATGTTTGTGTATAACACATATAGAGGCTTTGCTGTTGATGCAATACACAGAGAATACTGTACACATGGATATATGTACCTGAGCAAGGAACCCATTTTAGCCTATGTAATTCCACCAAGACAAAATAGGCACAACAACACATTGGGAAATAAGAAATCTGCCAATTTAATGTCATTGACGATGGTACTGGCAGGGTATATGTCCCCTTCCCCAATGTAGCGCAATCCTCAACTCAGTAAACATAGGTGTGCTGGTGTGGGTGGCACAGCACTACCCTTTGGAGGGTGATAGGTGCTGTAGAACCACAGATAGTGTGATAGACAACTACTTAACCTGTTAACATGAACTGTACAGTATTACGGGCAGTTAAGCGGGGGGATAGACTCAACAGTAAATGCAATGAGGGTGGCTGTGTCCACAAGAGCCACACCCAGCTATATATACCAACCCCAGTATCGCTGTACACCTATACAGTGGGGAAGAGGGCACTTACACAATTACCACTAGTTGTGCTGGAATGCATTTCCACAAGATGATACATGTGAAAAGTTAGCATTTGCCAGGCGGTTCTCAAACAAATGACCTCCTGGTACATGTATATTCTGCAAATGTAAGAAGATTTCTTCACATACACACACACACACACACACACACACACACACACTCTTACTTGGCAACACCGGGACTAGAACCCCTACCTAGGTATGTAGTGCTACTGATGTGTGTGGCCTTAATTGCACACACCACACAGCTTTTAGGATGAGGTGTGTTCCAGGTTACATGTTACGTGAAGGACAACCTCAGGCCTATACACTATGGTAATGGGGGATGTACTGGTTGTTTATGGACAATACATAGTGTGACATACTGTCATATACACATTGACAAACACAACAGTCATACACACATCTGAGAGACCTGTGCTTATCAGTGCTAACTACCTTGTCAGTGTGTCCATTCTGTTACAGATAAGTTGCACACAGCACATGCATAACTGGGCTGGATAGTGTTATCAGTTACCTGTATGGTTGATAGTGACAGTGGTCCCCATACAGTGGAACATGGGACATGTATTGGGGTACCATGGTATAAAGACAGTATACCCAGCACCCACACCCCACAGTGGATATTGTATGCACTGACACCCATGATAACACTCTGACATATCCACCATCACACATTAACAAGGAGTGCAATACATCCCCTTGTCTATCCCAAGAGTGCTACTACAGGGATATGTATCTAATGCACATGCCACATGGATAGTAGGGTGATGCATTGTCATGTCTCTCCTATGGTCAGCAACATCACTATCCCTAATACTGTGTGGCAAGGTGTATTGTATTAGGAGAATGTGGCCTCAGAATGCTGTATCCTACAAATAAACACACATGCACACATACACACACTTGCCAGAACTCAGAGGGTATCACATGCCTATCAACCCATTTGTATAACAGTGTTGTGCTGGCAGTGCAAGCCCCAGGTAGCCCTTAGGGAGAAGAATGTAACAAGGTACATGTAATGTCTGGTACAGCAGCAGCCGCATCTAACTATGGCAGTGGGGGTGCTGTGGGTGTGAAGGGCCTCAGGATATTATCAACTACAGGTCTACAAACACACAGACACTGTTATTCTCAGTAATGCACATGTACACATTTGTCAGTATTGGGGTCCATCGGTGCGGTTGTTAATAGGTGTGTACCAGGCTATTGTCCATGGAGAGATGGGAAGTGTAGGATATGTGTGTACAGTGGCATTATGCCACCTGCCATGTACCAGCAGGCCATCTATCAACAGATACAACAGGGGTGAACCTCAGGGTGAGAGTTACATGCAACATCCAATCATCTGGTTGCCTCTTGCAGAGGGCCAGTGAGGTACTCCAGTTGACATGTATGCAACATGTATTACATAACATGGTCAGTGTCTGTCTTGGAGCCCTGTACCCAAGCATGTTCTGTCGATTGTGGTAGTGTAGTTGAGGTATACATAGCATGTGGTGCACACAGGGTGTGGATTCCTAGCTGTGCCATTCATAACACAGCTGGGCAGACATGTCAGTGTCAGTGAAGCATAGATTGCCTGTAAGTATCCAAGATGGATACCTGACATCTGCACATTTGTATAGAGGACAGACATCAGCTAGCCAACTGGCTATGCATTAGGATGAGTGTGCTGACATATAGACGTCCAACACTGATAGGTATGCCATTACAACATGACAGCAGCCCTCAATGACATGTCCTATACACACAGTATTCTACAGTTAATATCCACATGTTCAGATCAATGCCAGTAGGAAACATTTAATGAGACACAGCTCACACACCAAGAACACAACAGTGAGGACTCAAAGTCCATCTTTGCATGCAGGGGTGTTTGGTTCCAGTACTACAATCTGCAATCTACTCTTACTTGGGAAAGCACTGTCAACATTAGTAATGTAATGATACTACTACACTGATACACTTGTAATAGGTGACTCGATCATCAGGCACACTGACGTCCCGCTCACCAGGCTGAACAAGGAGAGGGTCACGGTGAGCAGCCTGTCCGGCGCTAGGATCCGCCACATAACACAAGCACTCAGGTCACTCCAAGGCAAGTACAAATATGATTCAGTCATTGTCCATGCTTGTGTGAATGACCTGAGACGTACCTCCCTGGACTAAATGAAAAGAGACATAGAGGAGCTCTCTGAGCATGTAGCCCAGGCCGGTAAGACCCTGACCTTGAGTAGCATCTTACCCTCACCAAGAATGATGCCACAATATGAAGACAAAATGATCAATTTCAACAATTGGCTTAAGTACTGGTGTCATTCAAAGGGGATACAATGCCTGTCAGCTTGGGATGATATGCTCGACAAGCCACGATGCTTCACTAGGGACGGCTTGCACCTGTCACCCCTGGGCTTTCGGATATTGGCAAAGGCTCTTGCTACCCCCATAGTGCCTTTTTTAGGTAAGGCTCAAAAGACAAACCCACCTTCATAGGTATCACAAGGGATAAGAAACTAAGAGTAATGTTACTCAATGCCAGAAGTCTAAACATCAAGATGCACGCACTCGAAACTCTCCTTAGCATGGAGAACATCGATATCTGTGCAGTAACAGAAACCTGGTTCAGGGCTCCCGAGAGCACCCCAGCACGACCAGGTTATACCTCATACCATGCTTTTCGGCCCCAAAACTTGGACTGAACCACAAAAGAAGGGGGAGTATCGATATTCATCAAAGATACCCACATCTCCAGGTTGGTGGCAAAGCACGAAGCATCAGAGACTATCCATGTGCAACTAACAGTGGGTAAAACTGCCTTCCAGTTTATAGCCTGCTACAGACCACCCTCCCAAACCCAGGAACCCCACTCGGCCTTCCTGAGAACACTGGAAAATATGAAGGTCTCTCCAAACACCATTATATTGGGCGACTTCAACTACCCAAACATAGACTGGGAGCATTACTCTAGCTCCAACACCCTAGCCCAAAGGTTCCTAGAATTTATAAACTCAAATGCTATGGAACAACTTGTTACCACTCCCACAAGAGGGGAAAACATAATGGACCTGATCATCACCAACATGGGGACTCTATGCTCCAGACCAGAAGTGTATCCCTCACTGGTAAGATCAGACCATAAACTAATCTCACTGGATATTCACATCCCAACCCCACCCCCTGCCCAGAAAACCACAGTGAAAAACTTCTCTAAAGCAAATTTCACAGTCCTCAAAACTGAGGTGGAGTCCTTCAAAGCCCCCGGGCCTGTGGAAAATACGGCCCAGACCGCAGAATCCTTTATAAATGCATTCTATGAACACCTTCAGGAATGCATGGATCATGCGATCCCAAATAAAACCAAGACCCAATCCTCCAAAGGCAGACGTTCTGTCTGGTGGACCCCAGCCATAAACAAACTATACAATAGAAGGAGGAAGCTACGAAATGATAGAGCAAAATCCCAAAAAGGGAAGGCATCACTGATCAGTATTAGCAAAAAACTATGGGCACTCATAAAATTGTCTAAGGCCAGCCTCGAGAGAAAAATTGCACAGGACACTAAGGATAATCACAAGGCTTTCTTTAGTTATGTTAGGAACCTGGGTGGTAATTCCCAGATATGCTCAGAATTAGTCCAAAATGACAAAAAATACACCAAACCCACAGACATTGCCAACATCCTAGCTGACAGGTTCAGCGCAAACTTCTCCCCCCCCTCCCCACTAAAAGGGCAAATATCTATCCTAGCAGAGTGCTGCCCCCCTGACATTTCAGATGCTCAGGTAAGAGCCACCCTCTCCAAAGCAAAAAACACAGCATCAATGGGACCAGACGGTGTCCCGGGCTGCATCCTACATGAACTCCAAGAAGAGCTAAACCCAAACATAAAACTACTGTTCAATCTCAGCTTTACTACAGGATATGTGCCCAAAGAGTGGCGTACAGCAACGGTGGTCCCTCTCCGTAAAGGTGGTGCCTCAACAGATCCTGGAAACTATCGCCCCATAAGCCTGAATAGCTTGGTCTGCAAAGCTATGGAAAGGATCATCATGAACCTCATAAATAAAGATATTGGGGACCTACAGACACTGGATCCTACCCAGTTCGGCTTTGTTAAGGGCAGATCCTGCCTCTTAAACCTGGTTGATTTCTTTGAAACAGTCACCAAGGCCATTGATGAGTGGAAGGTGGTCCACACAGCCTACCTGGACCTCGCAAAAGCCTTCGATACAATACCCCACTCGGGCATTATAGGTAAGCTCACCAGCTTAAATATAAACCCCTATGTCACTAGATGGATTGCAAACTGGCTCAAGGACAGAACCCACATGGTTATAATTGCTGGAGCCATGTCAGACTCCAAACCAGTTACAAGTGGTGTCCCACAAGGCTCAGTCCTTGGACCTCTCTTGTTCGGTATATATTTCTCGGAGGTACAGGCCAACACGGAAGGACTGTGGCTGACCAAGTTCGAAGATGACTGCAAACTGGGTGCCATAATTGACTCTCCAACCGACACAAGCATTCTCTAAAAGGGCCTCATAGAAACAGACAACTGGTGCCAGAGCCATGGCCTCAAGCTAAATGCCAAAAAGTGTATAGTCATCCCCTCTGGCAAAAACAAAGTGCCCACAAATTACCGCATAGGTGGTAATCCATTAAGTACAGAAGAAGTAATTAGGGACCTGGGGACCCAAGCTGATAGCAATCTCTCATTTGACAACCACGTGGCCAAAGTGGTTAGAAAAACATTTTATATAGCCCACCTAATCATGAAGGGATTCACATCTAGATCAGGGGAGGTCATTGTGCCTCTTTACTCATCCCTCATCAGGCCCATAATTGAGTACAATGCCCCTTTTGGGATGTACCTTACCAGACACCTGCAGCAACTGGAAAGATCCCAAAAGTACCTCACCAAGAGGATCAAAGGGCTCAAACAGATGCCGTATGCTGCCCGGTTAAAGAAACTCCAGCTCTACTCAGTGGCATACTGCCTGTTCAGAGGCGATCTGTGCCTGATGTATAAAGCCATGTCCAACCCGGAATTAATGGACATGCTGCACCTCAGAAAATCCAAATCCCTTCGAGCTACACGTTCAAGAGACTTGAACCTCAGCACTGAAATAAATAGGACATGCTGGAGGGACAGATTCATAACCCAGAGGCTCCCTTCACTCTAGAATAAAATCCCAGTCCAGGTTAGGCAGAGTCCCTCACTTGACTCTCTTCAAGAGGAATCTTGATGAGTGAATGGGAGATCGTAGGTTTACCCCGGGTATCACTTCTGTGTCACTGTTAGACAGAGGCACAGTATACTAACCTCAAAAAAGGGCATAGCAAAATAAATTTAAAATGGGTGGTGAAAGCCAAACACATTCTGGCTAGGCTTATAAATGCCCTAGGGTAGATAGCCTAGTATGAACCTATGAACCTATGATACACTACATGCCAGTGTGACTGCATATGTCCTGGGATACTACCCATGTATGTAACACATTCAAATGGAAAAGAGTGTTGTACAAGCCATATATATTCAGGTGTCAAAGGCAGTAGACTCACACCCCTTGCTACTGTAATGACAGCATATAGACACATGTTATGTACA
>NC_056726.1:962652500-962860000 GCF_019279795.1 Protopterus annectens
ATTGTAGGGATGGAACAGGGTGCCATGTCCTCTGTAGTCCACTGCAATCACACCGTGGTTACTATCTGTGGGCAATATGCAGGGAACTACTAACATAGTGGTTGTTGCCTAGCCAAGTGTGTTTGTGTATGAGACATGGGTGGTGAGTGTTCTCTGGATAATACAAGAGTTGCCTATATTGTTCCCCAAACCATAATGTCACATGTAGGGGTATGGATTGTCTACACCAGCCTCTCTGCTGTTTGACATCTGTTTTCCTTGTAAGGTGGACATTGTGACATATAATAGGTCCTCAATATAAGAAATTTGCAAAACCCGCCCCACAATGAGTCATGTTATTACACAATCACAGTTACCTCCACACAGGATACTGATAACAAACACACCCACATATACACACACACACACACACACACACACACACACACACACACACACACACACACTTGACAGTGCCGAGATTTAAACCCCTACCTAGCTATATATTTCTACTACAGTGTACTGCATTTATCGCACACGCCAAAAGGCTTATATGGCTAGTCTTTCCCCAAAGGTGGATTTCAAGGTGAATGACATCAGCAGGCTTGGCAAAGTAGGGCAATAGAAAGTGCAGTGACTGTGAGTGACCTCAAAAGCACTGATCTCTACACAGACAAAAAAGCACACACACACACACACACACACACACACACACACACACACACACACACACACACACACACACACACACACACAGTTGCCATGTCTGGGATTAGAACTCCTACCTAACTAGTACATCACACTACAACATTATGCAGCTATAGCATGCACCATGGAGCTTTTAGGTCTAGTCCTTCTGCAAAGGTGTATTTCAAGGTGAATGACATCAGCAGGCTTGCCAAGCTAAGGCAATGGAAAGTGTAGTGACTGTGAATGGCCTGAAAAGCATTGACCCCTAGACACACACACAACCAAACACACAAAGAGTCTCACAGTTGTCATGTCTGGGATTAGAACTCCTACCTAACTAGTATATCACATTATAGCATTACGCAGTTATAGCACAAGCCATGGAGCTTATAGGGCTGCTGTTCCCCCAAAGGTGTATTTCAAGGTGAATGACATCAGCAGGCTTGCCAAAGTAGGGCAATGAGGAGTGCAGTGTTTGTGAATGGGCCATAAACCATTCATCTGGAAGCACACACACAACACTCAGTCACACACAGTTTTACATTTAACAGGAAAGTGTATAAACCTGCTAGATGAATACTGACTTGTACAGTCATGTTACACAGTTATCACAAGCACCACAGACGTTATAGTGCTGAGGGATACCAGAAGCAAATGTCTACAGTGATTGACATTTGCACATCATGTGGTATTGGCCAATTGAATTTGTTCTGGGTGGGACAGGCCTCATGTTGGGAAGCTCTTTGTCACTGTCTGTCACTCTCTTCTACACACCTATGTATGTGTAAGTTTGGCCTATTATAGTGTGTTGTCCTTGGCCCCCCCACCATGCCTCAGGATTCCCACTCCTCTTTTCTTGATACACTGGAAAATATTAAGGTACAACCCAACACTCTATTATTGGGTGATTTCAACTACCCTACCATTAACTGGGAAAACTACTCATGTACCAACTCTTTTGCTCAATGTTTTCTGGAATTCATCAATTCCAACGCCTTGGATCAACTTATCCACACCCCCACCAGGGGCAGCAATATCCTAGACCTGGTCATTACCAACATGGGTGACCGGTGTTCCACACAAGAGGTCAGCTCCTTGTTGGTCAGATCTGACCACAAGCTAATCACCCTAGACATCCATATCCCGCTCCCACCCCCATTAGGAAAGCAACCATAAAAAATTTCTCCAAAGCCAACTTCACGCTTCCTAAGACAGAAGTGGCAAACTTCACAACACCCATGCAGATGGACAATAGAGGTATGACTGCTGATTCCTACACAAATGCACTTTATAAGCACGAGTGCATGGATTGTGCTATCCCTAACAGAACCAAGATGCTATCCTCCAAAAAATGAAGCCAATCTGGTGGTCTTCTGCCATAAACAAACTCTACAACAGAAGAAAGAAACTGTTGCAAAAAAAGAGTAAAATCCCACGATTGGAAGAACTCCCTGGTCAGCCTCAGTAAGAAGCTGAGATCTCTCATAAAATCCTTCAAATCTAGTTATGAAAACAAAATTGTCACTGATGCTAAAGACAGCCACAAAGCATTCTATAGCTATGTCAAGAATCTCAATGGCAACACTCAGCTCTGCTCTGATTTACAGCACAATGCCACTAAATATACAGAACCAACTGATATTGCCAACATCCTGGCAGATAGGTTCAGTGCTAACTTTACCCCCTTCTCACCCCCTAAAGGGCCCATCTTTATACCGGAAGAATGCAACGTTCCTGTAATCACGGCAGCACAGGTAAAAACCACACTCTCCAAAGCAAAGAAAACAGCATCCATGGGACCTGACAACATCCCAGGCTGCCTTCTACATGAACTACAGAATGAAATGGCACCCCACCTAAGTACCATGTTCAATCATAGCCTCACCTCAGGCTTTGTGCCCATTGAGTGGTGCACCATGACGGTTATCCCACTCCACAAAGGGGGGGTCACAACAGACCCCAGGAACGAATGCCCCCTTAGCCTGATGAGCCTGGTCTGCAAGACCATGTAACGTATCATCATGGAACTCATAAACAAAGACATTGGAGATCTCCAAACTCTGGACCCCACACAGTTCCGGTTTGTAAAAGGCAGATCATGTCTCCTAAACCTGATAGACTTCTTTGAAGTAGTCACCAAAGCCATAGATGAGGGTAAGGTGGTTCACACAGCCTATCTAGATCTCGCCAAGGCATTCAATACCATCCCCCACTCCGGAATTATAGATAAACTCACTAAACTAGGTATAAATCCCTAGGTCACAAGATGGGTTGCCAACTTTGGAATCTACTTCTCTGAAGTACAGGTTAACACAGAAGGCCTTTGGCTAACTAAATTCGCAGATGACTGCAAACTAGGAGCCATAATTGAAACTCCTAATGATGTGGACATCCTACAAAAGGGCCTCACTGAGACAGATGCCTGGTGTCAAAGCCATGGTCTTAAGCTCAATGCCAAAAAGTGCATTGTCATCCTCTTTGGTAAAAACTCTGTACCCATGAACTACCACATAGGCGGTAGTCTACTTAACACCAAAAGTGTGATAAGAGACCTTGGGACACAGGTGGATAGTAGTCTCTCCTTTGATAATCACATTGCCACAGTGATCAGGAAATCCTTCTACATGGCACACCTCATCACAAAAAGTTTCTCATCCAGAAAAAAATGTCATTGTTTCCCTCTACTCATCACTCATTAGGCCCATTATAGAGTACAACGCACCTTTTGGTATGTACCTCACAAGACATCTACAACAACTGGAAAGGACGCAAAAAAACCTCACAAAAAGGATTACTGGCCTCAAACAGATGCCTTACGCAGACCATCTCAAAAAACTCCAGCTTTACTCCGTCGTATATCGCCTACTCAGAGGCGATCTCTGCCTAACATACAAAGCTATGTCAAACCCAGAGCTGTTGGACATGCTCCACTTAAAGAAATCCCAATCCCTCTGTGCTACACACTCTAGGGACCTAAACCTTGTTACCACAATAAACAGAACATGCTGGAGGGATAGATTCCTGTCATAGAGACTTCCCATACTCGGGAACAGACTACCTATCTATGTCAAACAGAGCTCCTCATTAGCACTCTTCAAGAAACATCTTGATGATTGGATGGGTAATAGGAAATTCACCCTGGGGATCACTTCTGTAGTTCTGCTTGACAGGGGCACAGGAAAATAATTTTCTTGGGTGGCAAAAGCCAGGGTACCTTTTTGGTTAGACTTGTATAGGCCCTAGGGCCAATAGCCTAGTACCTACCTATGAACCTATGGATATATGTGTGTATTCCTATCCGATGTGTGTGCAAAGCATGACTGGTGTGCAATGTGGAGTGTGTGCACAGACATCTGCGACTGACAGATATGTATAGTCCACTGTTGTTGCCAGACATGGGCTTCATTTCTGTTAAGTGTGGTAGCATGCCCAGTATGACCTTTCAGTATTTTGCTGTCAGACATGGGCTTCGTTTCTCTAAGTGTGGGAGCATGCCCAGTATGACCTTCTGTATTGAATGTGTGAATCCATTCCAGGTTGGTTGTACTTCAGTGCAGGCTTTTGTGTTCTACAGCTACAGTTAGCAACCTGTTTTTGCAGGATATCTGTAGATTGGTTGACAATATGGGATCACAATGGGCAAAAGATAGTGGGATACTGTAACTAATTGTGTCTGTGCTGCCTCTTCTACATTCAGACATATGTACTGTTTTACACTGTGATGTTTTATGTCATCAACTATTGACAAGTATACATATTTGCTCTCAGTAATTTCTTGGGGAACACAAGATGAATGAAGCTGTGCCCAGTATTGTGGTCTGCAGCCTACATATTCTTGCACAATCATGCCATTATGGAGGGGGAGTTACAGACACTTGCTGATGGGTCTGTCTAAATGGTTCAGCACCTTGGTACTGTGGTGGCTGAGGATCCCATGCTTGTACATCCATTGACGTGACAGCATGGCTGTATCCTGCTGTGGCCATACTTCACAGCTGTACAGTTTCACACAGGTTACCCAGAGGCAGGCCTCATATTTCTGGTCATTACCCCTTCACATTGTGGTTTGCGAGCAGGTTTGTAGCCTCCCATTCCTGTGTTTGCAGGCAGGGATAGTATGTGCACACATCAGAGTTTCAGACTTCACACACTCCATGGCGTCCATGCTTCTACCCCCCCCCCCGTTATTCTATCCTCTTCCGAACATTATGCAAACGTTATCTGATAAGTATCCCTATAGTTATCACTTCATCCCAGCAGTATTTAGGGGTTGGTCCACAGTTCATGCAGTAGGACATGATGGACATGCTACTGGGATTTGTCAACATGGCCTTGCATTTGTGTTCTGTGGACTGTGTTATGCTGTTATTTGGGAGTGCATGGGATAACATACATTGACAGTATGGGTGAGACACAGGCCTTTGACAAAGGACTGTGGGGCATTTGGTAGTGATGTAGGCCATCTGTAGCAGGCCAGTGCATTGTGTAACTTCTACAGTCCCAGGCTGCAAGCCACTATATTCCCCTGGGGTGACAGGGTAGGTGTGCAAGGTGTTAATGTGTATAGTTTCTGTCCATATTGATCCATTGGTGTGGATACTGGCAGGGTGCTGCTTACAGCTAGGGACACATCTGCATGGGACACCTCTTCACCCTGCTGCATTCTGTGGCTATTCCCATACAGAGATGAGGATCATATTGTACTCATTCCCAACAGCAGGGATAAGACCTGTGAGGTACCTGTGGCTGATGGTGGGGAGAGTTGGGTGCATGTGTGCTATGGAAGCTACATGCAGCTGGCACACAGATATATGTGGGGCATTCCACTTATGCTGGCTTGTGCAGGGACATCAGCAGTTTCTCAGTACTTCATACCTGTGCCTTTTGTGGTCTGCCAGTGTTTGGCCAGGTGACATCAGTATTCCATACTACACAGCCGACTAATTTGCTGCTAACCTGCATGTACAATTCCAAAGGTGTGTCCATCTGACAGTAACATTTTATACACTCTCTGTCTAGGGTACTTCCACCTGTGTACTGTTTGTATGTCTGGGCCTACATTCATGACATGTCCATCTTTCAGATGATGACAGATATTACTTCCAAACAATTAGTATGGATTACTCCTGGATTGTGTCTTGCTGGGATGCATTGTGTTTGGCACTGCAGTTGTGATAACTTGGCCCTGTCATCAACAGTACTGACCATTAGCCACCAGGACACAACCCTCCATGCCTACATGCTGACCACATTTACACAATATACAACACACAACAACCTAACACACACAGAGCCCCGCATATTATACACGTGCTACAATCTATCCTGCTACTTTGGCCAGCAAAGGTCATCTGTGCCCCACTGTTATTATACCTACACATATACGTTACTACATTTCTACATAGGATTGTGGGGGGGGGGGACACCTAACAACTGTAAACATTTGCTATGTCTGTACTGGTATTTCACGTATTCCATTTCATTCTGTATTCTGACCTATCATGCAGACTAGAGGCATATCAGTGTACTACAGTCCTTAGGTTTTATTGACCTACATTTCAATTTCAAACTTTTTACCCTTCAGAACTAACATCCCACTGCCTGACCTGCTGTACTCTGTCTGTGTAGGTCTGGAGGGGGGGCTATTCTCCATAGCCATTAATCAGAGGGCTTAGCACAGCCTTTCTTTGTGGGCATCTACACCTGTCCTGCTGGCTGAGACTGTTGTTGAGTATGTGAGCCTAACTGGCATGCATGTGTGTGTCCTATGGACACACATTTGGCCCACCACATGCCCTGCAGTGGGTTTTGTCACCTTGTCTAGTACTGCCTACTATGTTGACTCCTGTATTTGTTAAGGATTTCATGCTGCTGATATAGGTGTCTACTATCTGCTGGCATCCAATTCAACCACCCGATTCCCTAACATGCTCACATCCATACCATAGATACAGGTAGCAGAACATACTACTACATTCAGCAGTTGATAGTGAGCGTGACTTACCTTGTGGCTGTGCCAGTATTGAGGATGGTGCTGGAGGACTGACTATATCGGATGCACATAGTACACTCTCTATACATGGTTAAGCACAGGTAGTGTCATGTTTGGCATCCCTTTTACTGTATGTGTGAGTTGGAGAGAGGTGTCATTCCCTGGGTTCCTACCATGTCAGTGTATGTGCTATGTGTTGCCTCTTTGCAAGGCCTGGGCATACTGGGCACGCCTCCTTCTGCCTAGTGGGGCTGGCTCAGGTTGTTCCTCCTCTGAGTCACTCTGTGCCTGTGCTGGCCTTGGCAATGGTGGGGGGCTGTGTGGTACTGCCTCATGCTGTTCCTGCTGCAGCTGTTTCTGCAGGATCATATTGTGTAGCATGGCACATACAATGACAATTTGGGTACATGTAGCTGGTGAGTACTGCAAGGCTCCACTGGACATATCCAGGCACCGGAACTGAGACTTGAGCATCCCAAACACATGCTCTATTATGATTCTGGTTTGTGCGTGTGCCTTATTTTGAGTTCTTGTTTGGGTGTGTGTGCATTTCTGATGGGTGTCATCAGCCACAGCTCCAGTGCGTAACCAGCATCCCCCACTAGGTGGCCATATTGGATGTCCACATTGGCAAATCTGTAGTACAGCTGTATCATATGCCAGATGTGGGTGTGGTGATAGCTTCCAGGACTGCCAGCACACACATTCATTATAATGCCCTGGGCATTGCACATGACCTGGCAGTTTATGGAGGGGAAGCCCTTGCGGTTTATGTAGACTCTACCCCCACTTGCCAGATGGGGCTTTGATGTGTATGTGCGTGCAGTCTATAGCACCAACTATCTCAGGGTATTCTGCTACTTGGTGGAATAGATGCATATTGCTGGTCAATGCCTCATGAGTGTTGAGGAAATATATGTGTTCACCGGCATGTTCTGACATGGCATCCAGGAGCTGGTGGAGTACCCTGGATGCTGATGCCTGTGAGATCCCTATGATATTCCCAGGTGGCCTTTGGAAGGTACCTATGGCTAGTATTCTTAAGCCTACACATACCTTGGTATCCACTGGGATGGGTTCCCCTCTGTTGGTTCTGTGTGTGAGGTGTGGCCAGCACAGCTCAACAATTTGCTGTAGTAGGTCTCTGTCCACCCTATAGTGCTCCACTATTTCCAGCTCATGTAGGCCCTGGTAGGTTACCCTGGGTCTGTACACTCTTCTCCTTCTCCTCACTGTGGGTTGGTCACCAGCATTCTCATCCTCACAACCCTCAGCCTCTTCCACATGTTGATTTATGAGAGCGAATGCAGCCCCTATCATTTGTTGCTTTTGTTAGGTAAAATTTCCCCATTTGTGTACACCGGTGATGTAGAGTTTGTGGGAAAAACCAGAGTGAAAGGTGTTTGCATAGTTTATAGTAGTGTGCTGGGCTGGGCTACTGACTGTGTAATTGGCTGATTCTGATACATTTCACCTGCCAGCTATGCTAGTTCTCCTTGATTATCTTCTTACTGCTGTTTTCCCTTCCCATTGCCTTCCTGTTTAAGCCCCGTGGCGCGCCACGCAAACCCAGTGCTCAGATGTGAACACAGCTGCTATTTCCTGGTTTAATTTTTTTTTTTTGTTTAAAACCTGGTGCATGGCACGCACACCCGTTTAGGCAATGTAAACACTGCTAGGCAGCTTCAGACACACCCCCTTCTTTAGCTCTGCTAAGCTAAGGGCAAACCCAAGCCACAGAGCTCCAATAAGCTTACAGTATGCCTGACATGCCGCTATATGATGTCAGCTAACTCTTAGGCTTGCACCATGGTTTTCCTGCATCTACACGGTTGGGTGCAGGCTAGCCATTAGGGGAAATCTGTGATTCAGTATCATTCCCCTCATTTGCATAGAATTGACTGCTAATGCCTAGTTACAAGTCTGACACTGAGACGTTCCCCTTAACAACTACTATTCACTGGCCTTGTTGTCTTCTGCCTGCCATTGACTATAATGGCAAAATTGTGATTTTGCATAGAAAGCTTTTTTCAAGGTTTTAGTTTTGTTTTCGGCCCGATCCTGTTTGTGAGCTGCTGCCCTATGCTTAAATGGCCGAAATCGGCCAAAAAAAAAAAGTTATTTTTTCTTATTTTGAAACAAATTTCCATGCCAATGCAATATATTTGGACATTGGCATGCCTTCCACATTATATACACCCTTTATTTGGAGCTGTCATGTTCTCTGTTTTGTAGTTTGCAGAAGTGAACTCGGTTACTGACCAAGTACATTTCTGCAGGTTACACTAATCCTGCACGGACGACTGCCAGCTTCCAGGATCGCTAATTCCCCTCATTTGCATGTTTTTCACCTGCAACTTGGGCAGTTAGCATACAGGAGCTGTGTCCTTGCAGGAATAGTGCAGCAACACTCATGCACGTCCGGAAGCTTGTTCCTGGATCTCTCGGGGGCCATATTGCCTCTAGCAGCTCTTGCACTAATCCTGCACACCGTGCAAAGCTTGCTGAATCCCGGGGTAAGTCAATATGCAATAATACTACTGACCAGTTATGTGGAACAATAACTAATCTGGATGATAATTCACACAATGGCTTACAGTAAATTAGTAAATGAAAAGTAAGAATGCAGAATATTGCCAAAAATGCTATTAATGTTTTAATGTGAAAGGACTAACAATCAAAACAGCCGTGGTCATCAGGTCATCTCTTCAGAAGTTTAAAATAATCTAGTCACACTGGAAGTATCAGTGGACTGAAACACCAAGAAACATAGAAGGTAGCAGTAGAGAATACAACTACCTGTGCCTAGCCTACAGTGCCACCAGTCCCTAGCTTACACTGCCACCTGTCCGTAACTTACACTATCACCTGTCTCTAGCTTGCAGTGCCATCTAGTCCTAGTTTACACTACCACCTATCCCTAGCATACAGTGCCACCTGTCCCTAGTTTACACTGCCACATGTCACTAGTTTACACTATTGCCCACCCCTAGATTATGCTGTCACCTGTCCCCAGCTTACACTATCACCTATCCTTAGCTTACAGTACCATCTCTCCCTAGTTAACACTGCCACCTGTCCCTAGCTTACAGTGTCACCTGTCCCGAGTTTACACTGTCACCTGTCCATAGCTTACACTGTCACCTGTCCCTAACTTACACTATCACTTGTCCCTAGCTTATGCTGTCACATGTCCCTAACTTACACTGCCACCTGTCCTAGCTTGCAGTGTTCTTTAACTTACATTATCACCTGTTCCTAGCGTACACTGCTGCTTGTCCCTAGCTTACAGTGCCACCTGTCCCTAACTTATACTGCCATCTGGTCCTTGTTCACCTGTTCAAAAAGTCAAATTAATATATAATGCATTATTTAATTATGTTCCACTGCCACCCCCTAATTACTGAGATGAGTTGCGAGAATAATAAAACAATGAGAAGATCTCAGATTTTTATACATCTGTAATAAAGAGACAGGATGGTATAGCACACACAAAGATATTATCCATCAACCTGTCTGCAGCAATTAATTTCTCAAGCCTCTATAAAAAGTACTACCCACCTTTTCTTCTCAGACTAAATACCCTGTGAGTACATCTACCACACAGTACCAAGTTATCTGTATAAAGAAACATTCTCTCTCCTCTAGAAATCCCCTGATTTAAATCAAGTTCACCAACAACAATTTACTGATGCCTCTGTCAATCAGAGACATAGTAGCCAAACCAGAGGTGAATTTCTGATTACTCATAATAGGGACAGGGAGAAACTCTGCTTCATATGGATGGGGAACCTGTTCCAGAAAATGGAAATTCTCTGAGAAACACATCTGTCTCTACATGTCCTATTTATGTTGCAAGCAAAATATAGGTCTTTTAATGTGATAGTTCTGATGCTGTTTGTTTTGTGGATGTGCAAAAGGTTCATCAAAACAGGGTCTAGGGATGTCTTGTATGCCAGGCAAAGATCACCTCTCAGAATTCTGAATGATACTGAGAAAAGAGACAGGGCTTGGAAGAGATCAGCACTGGACATTGTGTTTACTCCCTGTTTTCTTTTTGTAAGGAACCTTTGTGAACATTCCAGTTGCTGCATGCATCTGGTCAGGTACATACCGAAGGGGACATTATACTCTAAGACAGGTCTGATGAGGGATGAGTACATTGGTATGATGACCTCTTTGGAGCTAGATGCCATGCTCTTGCTTATAATTTGAGCAACATAGAAAGATTTTCTTACTACCTTGGACACATGTTAGTCAAAGGCTGGGTTACTATCTACATGAATTCCTAGATCCCTGACATAGTTACCCAGGGTGGCAGACTTCCCAAAGGTACTATAATGCATTTCTTGATATTGAGTTTTAATCCATGGCTTTGGCACCAAGAGTTTGCCTGTATTAGACCTTCCTGATGGGTGTTTTTATCTTGGGACTATTCAGTGACTACTCCCAGTTTGCAATCATCTGTGAACTTGGTCAGCCAAAGGCCTTTGACACTGGCTTTGACATCAGAGAAGTACATGCCAAAGAAAAGTGGACCCAGCACAGAACCCTGTGGGACTCCATTGGTGACTGGCCTCTTTGTGGTGGTGGCCTCACTGAGTCTAACCTCTTGGGTCCTATCAGTGAGTCAGCTAGCTATCCAGCATGTTATAAAGAGGTTATACCTACTTCTGTAAGTCTGATGACAATGCCCAAGTGGGGTATTGCATCAATTGCTTTAGCCAGATCTAAGTAGGCAGTATGCACCACTTTCCCTTCATCCATTGTCTTAGTGACCTTTTCAAAGAAGTCCACCAGATTCAGTAAAAGTGACCTTCCTTTGACAAAGACAGACTGGGATGGATTTTGTGTCTGGCTGCCTCCTATGCCCTTGTTGATAATTTCCATGATAATTTTTTCCATGGCTTTGCAAATAAGGCTAATCAGACTAATGGGTCTGTAGTTTCCAGGAACTGTTGAAGGTCCTCCCTTATAAAGGGGGATGACCATTGCAGTTTTCCATTCACGTGACACAAAGCCTGTTTTAAGACAATAGTTAAATAATGACTCCAGGGGACCTGATAAGTCATATTTTAGACTATTCAGGAAGCATCTTGGGATGTTGTCGGGCCCATTAAGTGCTCTAGTTATAGTTGGAGGGGTAATGTTTGAAGGTATTTTTGAGGAGATGGTTGGGGGTGAGAGGAGGGTAAAATTGGAACTGAATTTCTCTGCTAACAGATTTATGCTAATAAGCGCAGTGAACAGAGAACACAGCAGGCTAAGCTGAATTGCTCTCACAAACTCTGTAAAACCATGTCAATGGCTGCATGGAGGCTGGTGTACCTTCCAGTTGCACATTGCTGTATGCTGCCATAGAGGTTTTTGACATAGCTGTAGAAGGCCTTATGGTTATCTTTCACCTGTGAGGCTATCTTAACCTCAAATTTGGCTTTGCTTGATGTAATTAGCCTTCTTAGTTTCCTATTTACTTTAATGAGAGAGTTTCTATCTTTATGGGAATTACCCATCCTGATTTGTGCCATAGTTTTTTCCTTTTGTTGTATATCCTGTTTAATTTGGGATGCCTCCAGGGTGATTTGTTTCTAGGGCTAGTCCTGGCCTTGCTTCTGGTAGGTACAGCAACCTGTATGCAGCCATTGACATGGTTTTAAGAGTTTCTGAGAACAATTCAGCTTAGGCTGCTGTGTTCTCTGGGTTTGGAGGTGCACTGGATTCTGACACTTCATCAATGAATAAAAGGTAATTTGCTGTTGAATAGTTTCTAACTGTCACTAGTTTTAATTGGATTACAGAGTTGACTTTGATTTTGAAGAAGACACTTTATGGTCAGAAATTCCAGGAAGGATGAAACATATGGGGGGCAGTGCTCTCCCATATTTGTAAGGATGAGGTTGTGTATGTTGGAGTCTCTAGTAGGCATATTCACTACTTGGTAAAGGGTGTTTTTATTTACGAAGTCCAGGAATCTCTTTGCCTGTAGATTTGAGGCCATGTACGAGTCCCAGTCTATAGAGGGGTAAATTAAAATCTTCCATGAGTAGGGTGTTAGGTTGGATAGTGTCTCCAGTAGGTCCAGGTATGCATAATGAGCTTTAGGTTGGATAGTGTCTCCAGTAGGTCCAGGTATGCATAATGAGCTTCTTGAGACTTGGATGGTGATCTATAACTGGTAAGGATACGGTATGGGATTTTTTTAATGGTGATCTGCATGTGGAGGAACACCAGCACATCATCCTGTTTGACCACCCCAAAGGTATGCTTGTTATTGATATATATTGAGACACCTCCTCCTTTAGTCCTTGTCTGTGCAGCTATTCATCTAGAAGTGTGAAAGGCACTGAAATCTTGCACTGCCAGGGTACTCTCTGACGCTTTAAACTATGTTTCAGTAACTGCCAGGTTATGTGCAATGCCCAGGGCATTATCATGAATGTGTGTGCTGGCAGCCCTGGAAGCTATCACGACTCCCACATCTGGCATATGACACAGCTGTACCAGTCATTTGCCATTGGGTACATCCAATATGGCCACCTAGTGGGGGATGCTGGCTATGCACTGGAGCTGTGGCTGATGACACCCCTCAGAAATGCACACACACCTGAACAAAAACTCCATAATGAGGCACACGCACAAACCAGAATCATTATAGAGCATGTGTTTGGGATGCTCTAGTCACAGTTCCACTGCTGTGATACATCTGGTGGAGCCTTGCAGTACTCTCCAGCTACATGTATACAAATGTTCATAGTATGTGCCATGCTACACAATATGATACTGTGCTAACAGCTGCAGCAGTAACAGCATGGGGCAGGGCCACTCAACCCCCCCCCCCCACCATTGCCAAGGCCATCACAGGCACAGAGTGACTCGGAGGAGGAACTACCTGCGCCTGCACCTGTAGGCAGAAGGAGGCATGCCCAGTATGCCCAGGCCTTGGCAAAGAGGCAATGCATAGCACATACACTGTCACGGTAGGGACCCAGGGAATGACACCTCTCTCTCTGACTCGCACATACAGTAAAAGGGATGCCAAACATGTCTCTACCTGTGCCTTACCATGTATAGGCAGTGTACTGTGTGCATTCGACATAGTCAACCCTCCAGCATCATCTGCCGTACTGGCCCAGGCACAAGGTAAGTCACTCCTCCTATCAATTAGTGAATGTAGTAGTATGTTCTGATACTGATATCTATAGTATGGATGCAAGAATGCAAGGGAATTGTGTGGCTGAATGGGATAGCATCAAACAGCTGACAGCTATATGGAACAGCAGGAAATCCATAACAAATACTGGTATCAACATACTAGGCTGTAGTACACAAGGTGACAACTCCAACCACAGTACATGTGGTGGCCCAAATAACTGAGTGTCCGTAGGTCATACACATGGCTTTCAAGGAGGGGTCACATACCCACCCCCAGCCTCACCCAGCAGGACAGGTGTAGATGACCGGAAAGAAAGGTTGGGCAAAGCTCCACAAATGCTGGCAATGGTGAACAGCCCTCCTACACACTTACAAAGACATACTACAACAGGTCCAGCAGTTGAAGTATAGTTCTGAAGAGTAAGAAGTCTGAAACTGAAATGTATGCCATTACAATCTAACGTATACTTTACTAATATGCCTCCATTCTGCAAGATAGGGCACAATACAATACTAAATGGAAGCAGAGTATAACTGAAATACCAGTGCAGTCAGTGCAAATGTGTAAAGTTGTCAGGTGTGTGTCCCCAACCATATGTATAAATGGCAGTAACATGTAAGTTTGTAGAGTAATATCAGTGGAGCACAGATTGCCTGAGCTGTCCCAATCAACATGATAATTGGTGTATATCCACCATATGCAGGGGTCAGTGTGCCAATCTTTTGTGAGTGTATAATATTGTCTGGAAGTGGACAGCATGTAGGCCTAGATGTTGTGTCTCAGTGGCCTAAGTACAGTGCTGTGGTTGACAGGGCCATGTTACAACAGCTACAGTGCCAACCAATCTGCTTCTCAACAACACCTATGTTACTAGTTGTACAAACACACTGTACAGATGTCAATATGTGTCACTGTCAGAAAGCTGGACAGGCTATGAACGGGGGTCCATACACAGAAACAGTACACAGGTGGAAGTACTCTATGCAGTGCCTAGAAAGTAACTCTGAACTGCATACACCTTTGGAATTAAATGTAGAGGTTAGCATCACGTTAGTTGTCCCTCTAATATTTAATACTGGTTGTCTGCCAATCACTGGCAGCCCACAAAAGCCACAGTTATAAAGTAATGACACATTGCTGATGTGCGCATACAAGGCAAGAGAAGGAGAAGATCCCAGTCTATCTGTGAGTCAGGTGCCATAAGCTTCCATATCACACATGCACTCAATCCACCCCCCCCCTCCCAACAGCCACAGGTATTTCATCAGTCATATCCTTGCTGTTGGGAATGATTACAGAATCATCACATTTCTTTTATGGAATACACACATGATGCAGCATGCTGAAATGGTGTCCCATGCAGGTGTGTCCATAACCATAAGCAGCACCTTGTACACATCCAGACTGATGCATCACTTTGAACTAGAAGGATTGCCAGGAACACCTCACCCACTTGCCCATGTCACCCAAAGGGAATCCACTGGCTTGCAGCCTGGTAACATATGAGTGACAAAATGCAGTGGCCTGCATCACTCTCATGTGGCCTATAGGCCTCTGGCAAATGCCCATGACTCAGCCATAGTGCCATCATATGCTTCATCCATAGTGCCATCATATGGAATGTCATAGGGTCCAAACTAACAATATAACATATTAAGCAGAAAACAAATGCAAGGCCATGCTGGCAAATGCCAGTAGCATGCCTCTCCATGTCCTAGTGCAAGAATTGTGGACCAAGACATAAATACTGTCATGATAAAGATCAAACTATAGAAATATGTCTGAGATATTGCTCCCATACTGTTGGGAAGAGGATAGAATTACAAGGGGGGCATAAAAGCATGGATATCATGGAATGTGTGAAGTCTGAAACTCAAATGTCTGCTCATACTTCCCCCTGACTGCAAACACATGAATGCATAACCACAAACATGCTTGTAAACCACAATGTGAAAGGAAACTGGCCAGATATATGAGACCTGCCTTTGGATAACCTGGCCAAATCTGTACAGCTGAGAGGTATGCCCACAGCAGGATATGGCCATTTAGTTAAGTTGAGAAATGCACAAGAATGGTATCCCCAGCCAGCATAGCACCATGGTGCTGGACCATTTACACAGACCCATCATTCAACTGTCTGTAGCCACACCTCCACAATGGCAGGATTGTGCCACAATGTCTAGTCTTTGCTTCACAATATTGGTCTATGCTGCATTGCTTTTCTATTTCCCTGGTAAACAACTGTCAGCAAACAGTATCTGTCAGTAGTTGCATTACACTGTAAAACAGTACATATGTCCACAAATCTATGCTAAAACAGAACATGTTACACAAGCAACACAGACAGTAATAGGAAACTTAGTTACACACGGTATCCCCTCGTGTTTGGACCAATTGTGTCTCCATATTGGCAACCTATCTACAGATATCCTGCAAAAATAGCTTGCTATGTGTAGCTGTAGCACACAAAACCCTGGGCTGGAGCACAACTCTTCTTGGAATGGGTTCCCACAAGCAATATAGAAGATCATACTGGGCATGCTCCTACACTTATAGAAATAAAACCCATGTCTGACACCACAGTGGACCATAGCTATCTGTTATCTGCTGATGTCCATGCACACACACCAAAATGTAAATTGTTTGGTCTTCACACACACACACAATGGACGGGAAAACCCACAGCCAGCTGTAGGTGGCAGATATGTGATAAAGCTCCATCTGTTTTGTGTGATACGCACACTTATCTAAGGCCAACATACTACAATAATTCGAACATACACACACATACACATGGGGAAGAGCGACAGACAGTGAGAGAGACGGTACCATTATGAAGCCTTTTCTACCCAGTACACATCCCATAGTTCCACTCTACACTATCTGCTGATGTATGTCACCTTAGGTGTACCTTTGGACAAGCCTCAGATCTATAAGCTCAATAGTGTGTGTGATAAATGCATACCTTACTAAAGCGAATAAGTAGATAGGTAGGGTTTTGAATCTTGGTCCTGGCAACTGTGTGTGTGTGTGAATGAATTACTGTTTTACTCCATCCCCAGCCAGTACACATCCCATTACCCAATATCAGAACATGTGCTGCAGTCAGTCACTGTACAAATTCCTTTTGTTAGCCCTCAACCCTATAGGCGCTGTTGTGCTTGTGATAACTGTGTAACAGTAGAGTACCAATAACTATTTATGTAGCAATCCTAATCACAGTCCTGTCAAATGTAAAGGTGTGTCTGTGTGTGTGTTTATAGATGAATGATTTTGAAGCCATTCCCACTCACATTTTCATTTCACATTGCCCTCTTTTATCACTGCTGCTGATGTCATTCACCTTTAAAGATACATCTGAAGAGCTCTCAGATATGTAAGCTTCGTGGTGTTTCTGATAAATGTGCAATACTATAGTGGAGTAAACTAGTTAGGTAAGAATTCTAATCTTGGTCCTGGAAAATATAAAAGCGTGTTTGTGTGAGAGTGTCTGTAATTGTAGAGACATGGTTTGGAGACCATTGGCACTTTCTACACTTTCCTTTCCCCTCCTTTATCACTGCTGCTGATGTCACTCACCTTTAAAGATACCTTTGGAGAGCTCTCAGCTATGTAAGCTTTGTGGCACATCTAATAAATGCATAATACTACAGTGCAGTAAACTAATTAGGTAGGAGTTCTAATCTTGGTCCTGTCAAGTGTGTGTGTCTCTGTCTATTGTTGGGTTGTTAACATTGTATCCACGGGGGGGGTTGCTACACTTTTGTGTGGTCCACCCAGCAAACTACCAAATGTCCACTGTACAGGGCCCACTTTTGTGGTAGCTGTGGACACTCTTCAGTCCTATAATCTGTTTGTCATGTGATATTACTATAGAACAATATGGAGTCCAAAACAAGATATGTGGCCTTTGTAGTCCTGTGATACAATTCCACACTCAGGAATCATAGGAAAATGCACTCATCTATTCATTAATCCTTACATCACTAAGTGGTCTGCAAACTGGCTCACAGATGAAACTCACAGTGTGAAAGCAGTAGACTCCATGTCAGACTGCAAAACAGTCATGAGTGGTGTCAGACTGCCAAACAGTCGTGTGGAGTACCACAGGTTCTTGTCATGTGTCCAGTCTTGTGTGTTGTGTGTGGCTCTGATATCCAGCCCAACAGGAATGAACTCTGGTTAACAATGTTTGCAAACAATTGCTAATTGGGGGCTCTGTTTACATTACTAAATTATGTTAACATCCTGCATAAAGTCGCCACTGACACCTCCAACTGTTGTCAGAACACTGGCCTTAGTCTTAATGTCAAGAAATGTGTCCCAATCCCCCATTGAATCAATGTGTTGTCCACAAATGGCCACATCGGTGGTAGTCCAATGGAGACAGATGTCTTTATAGGAGGCCTTTGAACACAGCTTGACAGCAACCTCTCTTCTGACTACCACACTGCCACTGCGGACAGAAAGTCCTTCCATGTGGCACATTGCATAACTAAGGGTGTGTCATCCAGGAATGAAGAGGTCAATGTCTCCCTCTACTCCCCACTCATTAGGCCAATCATCAGGTCCAATGGCCCATTTGCCATGTAACTATGTAGACACCTTCAACAACTGGGTATGCTGCAAGTGTACCTGACATGTACGACCCTAGGCATGAAACAACTGTCTGATATGGAAAGAGGCCAAAACCTCCAAGTGTTCCAGGTCATATCTTGGCTACTTACAGACAATCCATGCTTGACCGGCAATCCCATGTATGCCCAGCTGTGTTACAAATGCCACAACTAGGAAACCCCAATCTGTATGCACCACATGCCATGGATACCTCAACTGCATTACCACATTCAACAGAGCATGCTTGGGGGCAGGTCCATAACCCAGACACTGGCCATGTTATGTGATATATGTTGCATACATGTTAATCAAAGCACCTCACTGGCCTTCTTCAAGAGAAATTCAGATGAGTGGATGGCGAATATAACTGTCACTCTGGGATCACTCAAGTGGCAGTAGTTGATAGATGGCATGCTGACAAATGTCGGGTGCCATGATACCAGTGTACTCACATGCCCTACTCTTCTCATATCTCCATGGACATTAGCTTGGTACACACCCAGGGGCACCTGCACCAATGGACCTCAGTACTGACAAATGCGTCTGTGTGCATTACTGAGTATAACAGTGTTTGTGAGTTTGTAAACTTGTAGTTGAAAATACTTGGAGGACCTTATCACCCACTATGCTCCCCCCCCCATTGCTATACTTAGAAAGGGCTGCTGCTGCTGTACTGGACTGTAAAGGTGCCTTGTGACACCCTTCACCCTTTGGGCTACCTTGAGCTTGCAGTACCAGCATAACACTGTTCTACCAATGAGTAGAGAGGTGTGGTTTACCCTCTGAGTCCTGGCAATGTGAGGATGTTTGTGTTTGTGTGTGTGTGTGTGTGTGTGTGTGTGTGTGTGTGTGTGTGTGTGTGTGTGTGTGTGTGTGTGTGTGTGTGTGTTTGCAAGAGTGTGTGTGAGTGTGCATATTTGTAGGAGACAGCATTCTAAGGTCCCATTCTCCAGATACACTGCACATTGCCATACATTACAAGGGACGGTGATGTTGCTCACCTTAGGAGAGCCATGAAACAATCTTCACTCTACTACCTCTGTGGCATGTGCGATAAATGCATATCAGTGTAATAGGAATAATTAGATAGGCAGGCAAAGGTTTGAATCTCATTCCTGGTAAATGTGTGATTGTGGGTTTGTCATAGCATTATCATGGGTATGAGTGAGTACTATATGATACTCCTAGTACATGTCCAAGGTCCACTGTATGAGGACCACTGTCACCATCAACCATACAGGTAACTGATGACACTCTTCAGCCCAATAAGGCATGTGCTGTGTGCCAAAACTCTGTAACAGTATGGACTGAATGACGAGATAGGCAGGGCTACTAACCACAGGTGTGGCAAATGTGTGTATGGCTGTATCTGTGTTGGTTATTGTGTATATTTCTGTAGCTGATAGTATTTCCTGGCCATTCTCACCCAGGACATCTCCCATTGCCATACTGTGCAAGGCCAGTGGATGTTGTTCACCTTACAGGGACTGTGGAGCACACTTCACCCTACTTTCTCTGTGGCATGTGCAATAAATGCAGAGCACTTTAATAACAAGACCTAGTAGGTAGTGGTTCTAATCTCAGTCATGCCAAGTGTGTATATGTGTGCGTGTGTGTGTGTGTGTGTGTGTGTGTGTGTGTGTGAAGTCAGTATTCTGACTGTGTGTGTTTGAGTAACAAATGTGGCCATGGTTTACAGTTTCATACCATTGTACTCCCAGCACATGTGCTGTCCTATGTCCATGTGGCTGATGCCTAATTCCCACCACATGCTGTGGCACAGACATCCCACAATCGAGGCTTGCCACCATCTCACCCAACCGTCTATCTATGACCTCAGCATAATAACAGTAGTTATTTCCAAGATCAAGGATGTTGTCACACATAGCATCAAGAGTTGCATTTGTGACCCTGAGAATATCTCCAGTGTTAGATATGACATGCGCCTGTGCCTCCATGACAGTCCAAAACATGCATCTGGTGATACCTGCTGTGGCACTTCTGGCAGGGCCATGATGGGCAGCAGTCCACTTATGAGCACCCCTGTCCATCCACATATGTGGAATCTTGCCCGTTCTCTGGCTATGGAAGGTGTATACACACTATATAGTTCTTTTAGATTTACACGACAAACGTGTATCATACTCATATTCACAGGTAGCATATGGATACATACAATATCCCTGTAGCTGGCCTAGCAGTGGCACAGTCAGTAGTGTTTGACAGACACTCCAGTGTTTGTTATATGTGAGCTGTTCTTTCCTGGGGTGAGTTAGGGACCTGAGCTGTGTTCTATGTCATAGCAGAGAGAGGCAGATGCTATGGCCATAGGTGCTGTTTAGCAGGACATCACTACAGCAAGTCTTGCTCAGACATAAATCTTTCAAAATCCTATTTACCATTATTAGAAAACACATACTACATTCACTTATATGCTGACTTGTTTCCCATACCTTTTTATTATTTCACACTGCACTGGGTTGTATCAGAAGGTTGCTCCACATCTTTTTGTTTCTCATTGTGGAGTACTGGTAGACAGATGTTTGGAATAGGTGTCTGCATGCCCTTTGTAGGTAATGCTCTTGACCAGGTGATGGCCTGTGCACCAGTTGGTATTCCCCACTTTCTAATTGCATGCAGAGCAACTGGGTAGTTCTTCCAATAGCCAATGTCACGGCAACACACTCCTATAATTGAGTACTTAATGTGGGCGTTGTCACTTTGCCTTGGCTGTGAGGAAGACATCCTGGAGGTGTATGGCTACTGAGTGTTACACACAGTAGGTGGGAATAACTCTTACATCAAGACTTGTGGAGACAGGCCAACTAAATGATGGAGAAGGTTACAGACTTAGGGACTGAATGTGAGTATTGCTGTTATATGGTGTGAATACTGCTATTTTACAGGCTTTGTGTGTATATGCTACTTCTGCATGGATGTCAGTCTGACAAAGTCACGTGTCTGCATAGCTCTCAATTGTAGGCCTATCCGCATAATGGCCAGAGTTTTGCCTGTTATGTTTGATGTGTTACCTAGACAGGCATTGTCCTTGACAAATTAGTGGCATACTCTGGTCATTGCTGCCAGTAAATGGCAACATCCATTTGTGTTTCTGACTTCATATCCCTCAGAATAGAGATGTTGTAATAAACCCTGTAACACTAGCAACTTTCTCAGTGTATAACAGGAATATTTCAAGTATGGCCCTGTGTTTGGACCTCTGTCCTCCACTTATATGACAGGCTTTGTCCAGTTGTCATGCAGTAGAAGGTTGATAGGTATGGTCTGTAAGTATTTACTGGTGACATTCCTGCCATCATCCCAGTGATGTTGTGGAATAAGACACATTAAGTGAGGAAGGTACCATACATATGAATGCAAAGGCTGGTCATCATGTAGAACCCTGTACAGTCAAGAGGTGGGTCTGCGGAATAGTAGGACATGCCTTAGAATCAGTCTGTTAGAACATGTGAGACATATTAGTTATTACATAGACAAACGTTCTATAGCTGTTACTTTTCATACATTTCACCATGGGGACTGTAGTGGGTTACAATGTACTTTTCTGAAAAAGGTCTGTTTCCCAGTTTGATCCAACACTTATAACAGAACCATTGTTATGTGAAAAATCAATTTATATTGTATCATTTGATACTGTATCCCCTAGGGGGTTACTGAGGAGTGGAATTGGAGGCTGTTTAAGCACATACATAATTGTCAATTGCTTCCTGTATTTAAGGCAAATATGTTTTGTAATGTTGTAATACTTGATGAAAAAACACATTAAAACATTTGTGTGTATTGATGGCTGGTTGTCTGTTGTTTTACTATCTTGAGTCATTTTAGTTATACGGCTAAAAGGTCAGTGTATGTCTGGCCATTGCGTATGGCCTATCCTGAATTTGTAGCAGTTTACTGTGTACTTATTAGTTGTACTGTGTAGGGGGGACAACAGATAGTGGCATGGATCCTTTTGTATCATTACCAATATGTTTGTATGTCTACAGACTGGTCCCCCAATTTCATCTGACGTGGTCCAGAATTGTACTAAGGTGCTCTTGGCACTGATAGTGCTGCAAGTTATTGGCAACTAAATCATTACAGATTCCACAGTCTTCCTTCCCTATGATAAACCAACTGCACTGCATGCTATGGTTGAAAACATCATAAAATAGTACAGCTCAGATGGCTTAGTGGTTGTATGGTTTGACTATTGTGTACAGGTTCCTGGGCTCAAGACCAGTAAGGGCTGTATATTTTCCTGCAGGCCAGATGTATATTATTTTCTTTACATAACATGCCTATATGTTCTGTTATTAAAGTAGCAAGGGGTGTGAGTCTACTGTATGGGACATGTGTATACATGGGTGGTTGCATATGTGGTATACACTCACACATCCATTGTACACCAGCTACACTACCATGGAGACAAATATAATATACCAGACATTTGGCTCTTAAAATAGTACTAATTAGTTACCTTTCCTGTAACTAGTCTAGTCCAGATAAAGGTCAGTTCCCTGTGCTTTCACCTATTAACCTGCTAAACTTGACCATCCTGAGGCAATGTAGCAACTGCCTCATGTACACTGACAACCCTCACCTCTTACCTGTCTACACTCAGACTTACAAGAGATGCAGTTATATATCAAAACTGGAAGCTAGACACTCTCCAGCCAAGACCAGAAGAGTTGGTCAAGAGGAGATGGTCAACACTTGCACCACACTGCATGGAATACATAGCCCTCCAGAACACACACCAGCACTGCCTTCATATAAAAACACAAACCACACACCCACCTTTGTGGAGACTCTCAATAAAAAGCTGCACAAACAGCAGAGACCTCCAAGGCAGACATGTACACCACCATCACCACACAACACTACTCACAAGACACATATGTCTCCTAAACAGTGTGCCAGTCAACCAAAGTGCCTAAGGCAAAACAGCATGGTGAAAACACTAGGCATAGTTGACTTGATAGTGAGGAACAGTGATGTCTCACTCACTATGTTGAAAAAGGAGAAAGTGACAGTCAGCTGCCTGTCAGGTGCCAGGATTTGCCACATAATATACACACTGAGGTCCCTCAACAAAAGGTACACATATGACTCTGCCATTGTGCACGTGAGTGTGAATGACCTGAGATGTACCTCCCTGCACTATATGGAAACAGACATGGAGGAGCTCTCTGACTATATAGTCAAGATGGGTATGACCCTAGCCCCGAGCAGCATTCTACCATCAACCAGAATGATACCACAGTACAAGCTGAAAACGATTGATTTCAACAATTGGCTACATCTCTGGCATCATTTTAAGGGGATCCACTATCTGTGTGCCTGGGATGACATGTTTGACAGACTGTCATCCTATGCCAGAGATGGCCTGCACCTGTCACCCCTGGGCTTCCATATACTGGCCAAGGCTCTTGCTACCCCTATAGTGGCTTTTTTAGGCAGTGTTCCAAAGACCACATTACCACTGTAACAGCTACAAACAAATGTAAACTGAGGATCATGCTGCTCAACACTAGAGGTCTACATTTCAAAATGCACTCGCTCAAAGCACTTCCTAAACTGGAGAACATCGACATTTGTGCTGTAAAAGAGAACTGACTAAAGGCAGCAGGAAGCACACCTGCACTACCAGGCTATTACTCATTCCACACCAGTTTGGCCCAGAACTCGGACTAAAACTGCAAAGGTGGTGGTGTTTCAATATTCAGAACGGATGCACACACCTACAGACTGTTAGCACAACATAATACATATGATGCAAAAATCCAAGTTTAATTCACGCAAGCAGCTTCCAACATTTAAAATCAAAGCACATAAAGGCACATAAGCACCTTTCACCAACTCAGCGTTTTCGTCTAATTAAAGCAGACTTCATGAGAAGTGAGACGGACCCTCCCTTAAGACCGATAGTCTCAGCCGAGGGATCGAAAACATTTCCCTTAGTGAAATATATGGATAGTAAATTGAAAAAAAATATGGTTGAAAAGAAAGGCAATATTGAAAGACTCCTGGGATCTTCTGAGGGAATTTAAGCATGAACTATATAGGGAAGATTTAACTTTTGTCACAGTGGATGTGATTGACTTATTTTCCAGCACACTATACACTGAAGGTATGAGTATGCTCGAAGAGATAATATTTGAAGACCCTGAAATAAATCAAAAAGAGAAATTGGTATGTACTGGATTGATGGAATTAATATTGAAGTATAATTTCATCTTTTTAAAGGGGAATTTGACTAGCAGATCCAGGGCATTGCGATGGGAGCAGCGTGTGCTCCCACCTATGCCGGTCTTGTTCTAGCCAAATGGGAAGAGAAATATGTTTTGGGATCCCAATATGCGATGTGCTGGACATTTTATAGGAGATTTTTAGATGATATAGTGATTTTATGGATTGAGACCATGCACAAGTTGGAAGATTTTATGTATTATATAAACAATACTACTAATTTTTTAAGGTTCATCCCCAAATATTCCACAGAGAAGCTTGAATATCTTTATGTAGAAGTATATAAGAACCAGGGCAGATCTGAGTCAAGGGTCTATAGAAAGCCTACATTCTGTAATTCCTTTCTACACTATAATAGTGCCCACTCTCTTCATTATAAAAGAAATATAGGGAAAGAAAAGTACGTACGAGGTAGTAGAATGACTTCCTCAGAAAAGGATTTTCAGCATGAAAGTGAATTATTAGAACAATTTTTTTGAATAGAGGGTACCCCATTGAGTTGATAATAGGGTTGAATGCAGAAATAAATGAGGGCAGAAAAGGAAAATTCAAGCCCATATTAGGAGAGAACACAAATGAAGTTGATACATGTAATGCTACCTCTGAGCAGAACTTTGGAAAGGCATTAGTACTGGAATTTAATGCCTTCTGTGGATTAGCTAGAAAGGTTGTAAAAACTGAATGGGAAAGGTTTGTTAATTTTACTGACTTAGAAGGAGTGTCTAGGGAACACCTTAAAATTGTATATAAAAATTTGCTTAACTTAAAGACTATTTTAGAAAATTACTGGAAAAGGAAGGAAGGGAACAGGAGAAGAAGAGGGGCCTATAAATGTGGTCGCTGCTCTCAGTGTGGAAATATAGCAAATACTGATCAGGTATTTATAGAATGTAGGGACAGATTGATTGAGGGCAAAGACTACTTTAATTGTGAATCATCTGGAATAGTGTACCTGGCTACCTGTGTAGAATGTAGCTCCTTCTATATAGGAAAAACTGCGGATAAGTTAAGGAGAAGGGTCTACAAGCATAAATATGATATACAGAACAAAAAAGAAACAAATGCTGTATACAAGCACACCAAGGTATGTGATAGAGTGAATTTCGTATTTTTTGTGGTGGAGCAAATAAAAAAGGAAGCAAGGGGCAGACTGTGGGAAGAAAAAAGTGAATACAAGGAATCGTGGTGGCAAATCACATTAGATACTGGGACACCCCCTGGTTTAAATGATAATGTCTCCATTGCCCCACTACTTAAAATGAGATCAGCTAATTTATGAACATCAAAAAAGGAAGTTTCCTATTTGTGTGCATTCCCACTAAAAGTCACTAGAGGGAGCATTTAAGAAAGAAATACTGAAAAGTTCATATATTATTTTAAATACAAACTTTTAAAATTTATATGTTTTTTTTTTTATTATATTGTGTGATGCTGAATATTTAATTTGTTTTTATTCATTATTTATTGATATGCAAACTTCATTAGCACTTGGAAGGAAAAGTTCAAGTTTTTAAGTGTGTTTTTAGCATTTCAATTTACAAATGACAAGGCATGAGTTTTTAGCTTTTTTAACTATATTCATTTATTAGGGTTGCTGATTGGATAATTTAAATATTAATTGATATAAATATGTGTGGTTTGGTATGAGTCTGCATCTGATGAAGTCTATTTTAATTAGATGAAAACGCTGAGTTGGTGAAAGGTGTTTATGTGCCTTTATGTGCTTTGATTTTAAACATTGGAAGCTGTTTGTATGAATTAAACTTGGATTTTTGCATCAAAGAACAATTGACTGCTGTATTTTTGTGTCAAGGGTACTAGTTTGAAGTTTATAGTTTTTTTTTTTTGTACCTTTGCCGGATTTTATTTGGTTTATTTGTCTTTGCTGAGGCTTTGGACATGGAAAGCAGCAGCCTGCCTGTAGAGAATCTAGGGCAGGAAGATATTGGCCAAACGCGAAAGCTGATTGGCCAGTTGCCAGAACTGATAGATTTACTCACCCCCTTGAGCCAATCCATGGTCACCTTTTGCCTGAGGGAACAGAATGGGTGTAACCAGGAAGCTCAAGCCTCTAGCAGCTTCAAAACTAATGGAAATAATGGCGCTGGTGTGTTTTCAGGTAGACAAACGGCTCGGACCGATGGAGGTGAGGAAACAGATGGAAATAATACTTTTCAACAAACGCCCAGGGCTCTAAGGGGTTGTGAGCCTGAACAGAGTGGAACTGAACTTGAAACAATGGATATTATGCCTGGGCAATGGATTCGATCTGAGACAGCAGCTGTGGCAAGTACATCTTATGGAAATGATTTAAAAGACTTAAAAGACTGGTTAAAAGTTAACTTTGCTGTGAAATTCAGAGATAATGGGGGTATTAAACCCACTGTTACTGATTCATACGATGTTAAGCTTAACAAAATGTCTAAATTAATGTTAAAATATAGGACTTTGGATGTTGCAAATTCCTATTTAAAGGAATGTATTGGGGGAATTGTCCCTAAGGGACTGCGTGTTTGGAAGCATCCAAACAATGTCCAAGTGGGGAGTAGTTTTCATAAAGAATTATTAGATATTTTTAATGGATGTGGACTCAAAATTTTAAAAGCGATTATTAAAGAAAATGGTAGAATAAAGGAAGGAAATCAGAAAGAGACAGAGGAACTGAATGACTGTATAAAAATGACTTGAGTTTTACTATACCCACTGAGAAGGAAAAAAATTATAAAGTTAGGCTGGAAATTGATGATAAATGTGAAGAATTGATATAGAGGAAATTAAGAAAATTAGAGTGTGACACTAATGAATATAGAAACAATACTAGTTATGCAAAGCCTAAAAGTTTTAGGCAGAATGAAAATGTACATGCTGTTACCCAGCAAGAAAGCAATACTAACACAGGGAGTTATGATATGGAAAACGCATGTGTGAGTGAAAATGTGGGGGACCTTGATGATTTTTCTGACAACCAACAACTGCATAGATCGGAAAGATTAAGAAATAATAAAAACTATCAGCAACAACATTTTTACTGGAGGGGGAGAAGGGGGAGGGGGAGATACTGAATAGAGAGAGTATACCCCATTCCCATTTTTCTGCCAAATATGTGGTGATGAAGGAAATGAGAAAAAGTATACAAGTGAAGGGTTTAGTATAATTAATTTTAGCAGTGTTAAACTTGTTAAAGAACATTTTAGTCTTTTATCTAAAGGCTTAAAATTTATTCCCCAAAAGAAAGGTGACCTTACAAAAACTATAATGAATTTAAGAATATTTGCTAGGAAAGTTAACCTTGGTTTGATGTATCCATGAAAAAGTAATGAGGTTGATAGTAAATTGAGGCATAAAAGTACCTACAACTCACCCCTACATCTTTAACTAAAGAGCTTTTAAAAAATAGTTGAGAAGGGAATACAGAGAGAATTCTCCAATGTTAGATATGTCTAATTTAACTAATGAGAAGGAGGTCTTAGCTGAGTTGCAAAAGAATCTTGAAGTTCGAGTGATGAAACCTGATAAAGGGATGGGATTGCGTCAATGGATACTATCATTTATGAAGGCAAAATGAACAAAATTTTAAGAGATACCAATAAATATTCCAGTTTATCTGTGAATGGAATTAATATTTCTTATAGAAAAATTGATGCAGTTTTGGAAGACATGTTAATGGAAGATTTAATTGACTCCAAAACGTTTGCATTTTTACAAGTTGACAAGCCTAGAATACCATCTATATTCGGTATACCAAAAACTTACAAGGATGAGAGGGACCCCCCCCCTTAAGACTGATAGTCTCAGCCGAGGGATCGAAAACACTTCCCTTAGCGAAATACATGGATAGTAAATTGAAAAAAATATGGTTGAAAAGAAAGGCAATATTGAAAGACTCCTGGGATCTTCTGAGGGAATTGAAGCATGAACTATATAGGGAAGATTTAACTTTTGTCACAGTGGATGTGATTGACTTATTTTCCAGCACACCATACACTGAAGGTATGAGTATGCTTGAAGAGATAATATTTGAAGACACTGAATTAAATCAAAAGGAGAAATTGGTATGTACTGGATTGATGGAATTAGTATTGAAGTATAATTTCATCTTTTTAAAGAGGAATTTTACCAGCAGATCCAGGGCATTGCGATGGGAGCAGCATATGTTCCCACCTATGCCAATCTTGTTCTAGCCAAATGGGAAGAGAAATATGTTTTGGAATCCCAATATGCGATGGGCTGGATGTTTTATAAGAGATTTTTAGATGATATAGTGATTTTATGGATTGAGACCATGCACAAGTTGGAAGATTTTATGTATTATATAAACAATACTACCACTTTTTTAAGGTTCACCCACAAATATTTCACAGAGAAACTTGAATACCTTGATGTAGAAGTATATATAAACCAGGGCAGATTTGAGTCAAGGGTCTATAGAATGCGTACATTCTGTAATTCCTTTCTACACTATAATAGTGCCCATCTGCCTTATTGTTTTTCTTTCGGCTTTTCCCGGTTAGCAGTTGCCACAGCAGAACTCCATTCCGCTAATGATTGGCAGTAGATTTTTTTACGGGTGCCGAGGTGCCAGCTCGATGTCCAACCTTAAGCGAAGGCACGCCCATTCTACCCATGTCTTTCGAATGCTACTCGACCGCGGGGAGGACATGCAGACTCCACACAGAAGGCACTCCAGCCGAGAACTGAACGGGAGAACCTCTTGCTGTGAGGCAACAACGCTACCTCTGCACCACCGCAGCTTCTACCCACCTCATTATAAAAGAAATATAGTGAAAGACCAGTACATACAAGGAAGTAGAATGACCCCCTCAGAAAAGGATTTTCAGCATGAAAGTGAATTATTAGAGCAATCTTTTTTGAATAGGGGGTATCCCATTGAGCTGATAAGAGGGATGAATGCAGAATATTAGGAGAGAACACCAATGAAGCTGATACATGTAATGCTACCTCTGAGCAGAACTTTGGAAAGGCATTAGTACTGGAATTGAATGCCTTCTGTGGATTAGCTAGAAAGGTTGTAAAAACTGAAGAGGAAAGGTTTGTTAATTTTACTGACTTGGAAGGAGTGTCTAGGGAACGCCTTAAAAGTGTATATAGAAATTTGCTTAAAAACTATTTTAGAAAATGACTGGAAAAGGAAGGAAGGGAACAGGAGCAGAAGATGGGCCTATAAATGTGGTCACTGCTCTCAATGTGGAAATATAGCAAATACTGATCAGGTATTTATAGAAAGTAGGGACAGACTGATCGAGGGCAAAGACTACTTCAACTGTGAATTATCTGGAATAGTGTACCTGGCTACCTGTGTGGAATGTAGATCCTTCTATACAGGAAAAACTGAGAGTACGTTAAGGAGAAGGATCTACGAGTATAAATATGATATACAGAACAAACAAGAAACAAATGCTCTATACAAGCACACCAAGGTATGTGATAGAGTGAATTTCTTATTTTTTGTGGTGGAGCAAATAAAAAAGGAAGCAAGGGGCAGACTGTGGGAAGAAAAAAGCGAATACAAGGAATTGTGGTGATAAATCATGTTCGATGCTGGGACACCTCCTAGTTTAAATGATAATGTCTCCATTGCCCCTTTACTTAAAATGAGATCAGCTAAATTATGAACATCAAAAAAGGAAGTTTCCTATTTGTGTGCATTCCCACTAAAAGTCACTAGAGGGAGCCTTTAAGAAAGAAATACTGAAAAGTTCATATAATATTTTAAATGCAAGCTTTTAAATTTTATGTTTTTTTTTATTGTATTGTGTGATGCTGAATATTTAATTTGTATTTATTCATCATTTATTGATATGCAAACTTCATTAGTACTTGGAATGAAACGTTCAAGTTTTTAAGTGTGTTTTTAATGACAAGGCATGAGTTTTTAGCTGTTTAAACTATATTCATTTATTAGGGTTGCTGATTGGATAATTTAAATATTAATTGATATAAATATGTGTGGTTTGGTATGAGTCTGCATCTAATGAAGTCTGTTTTAATTAGATAAAAACGCTGAGTTGGTGAAAGGTGTTTATGTGCCTCTATGTGCTTTGATTTTAAACATTCGAAGCTGCTTGTATGAATTAAACTTGGATTTTTGCATCAAAGAACAATTGACTGCTGTATTTTCATGTCAAGGGTACTAGTTTGAAGTTTATAGTTTTTTGTACCTTTGCCGGCTTTTATTTGGTTTATTTGTCTTTGCTGAGGCTTTGGACATGGAAAGCAGCAGCCTGCCTGTAAAGAATCTAGGACAGGAAGATATTGGCCAAACACGAAAGCTGATTGGCCAGTTGCCAGAATTGATAGATCTACTCACCCCCTTGAGCCAATCCATGGTCGCCTTTTGCCTGAGAGAACAGAATGGGTGTAACCAGGAAGCTCAAGCCTCTAGTAGCTCCAAAACTAATGGAAATAATGGCGCTGGTGTGTTTTCAGGTAGACAAATGGCTCGGACCAATGGAGGTGAGGAAACAGATGGAAATAATACTTTTCAACAAACGCCCAGGGCTCTAAGGGGTTGTGAGCCTGAACAGAATGGAACTGAACCTGAAACAATGGATATTATGACTGGGCAATGGATTCGATCTGAGCCAGCAGTTGTGGCAAGTACATCTTATGGAAATGATTTAAAAGACTTAAAAGACTGGTTAAAAGTTAACTTTGCTGTGAAATTTAGAGATAATGGGGGTATTAAACCCACTGTTACTGATTCATACGATGTTAAGCTTAACAAAATGTCTAAATTAATGTTAAAATATAGGACTTTGGATGTTGCAAATTCCTATTTAAAGGAATGTATTGGGGGAATTGTCCCTAAGGGACTGCGTGTTTGGAAACATCCAAACAATGTCCAAGTGGGGAGTAGTTTTCATAAAGAATTATTAGATATTTTTAATGGATGTGGACTCAAAAGTTTAAAAGCAATTATTAAAGAAAATGGTAGAATAAAAGAAGGAACTCAGAAAGAGACAGAGGAACTGAATGACTGTATAAAAATGACTTGAGTTTTACTATACCCACTGAGAAGGAAAAAAATTATAAAGTTAGGCTGGAAATTGATGATAAATGTGAAGAATTGATATAGAGGAAATTAAGAAAATTAGAGTGTGACACTAATGAATATAGAAACAATACTAGTTATGCAAAGCCTAAAAGTTTTAGGCAGAATGAAAATGTACATGCTGTTACCCAGCAAGAAAGCAATACTAACACAGGGAGTTATGATATGGAAAACGCATGTGTGAGTGAAAATGTGGGGGACCTTGATGATTTTTCTGACAACCAACAACTGCATAGATCGGAAAGATTAAGAAATAATAAAAACTATCAGCAACAACATTTTTACTGGAGGGGGAGAAGGGGGAGGGGGAGATACTGAATAGAGAGAGTATACCCCATTCCCATTTTTCTGCCAAATATGTGGTGATGAAGGAAATGAGAAAAAGTATACAAGTGAAGGGTTTAGTATAATTCATTTTAGCAGTGTTAAACTTGTTAAAGAACATTTTAGTAGTTTATCTAAAGGCTTAAAATGTATTCCCCAAAAGAAAGGTGACCTTACAAAAACTATAATGAATTTAAGAATATTTGCTAGGAAAGTCAACCTTGGTTTCATGTATCCATGAAAAAGTAATGAGGTTAATAGTAAATTGAGGCATAAAAGTACCTACAACTCACCCCTACATCTTTAACTAAAGAGCTTTGAAAAAATAGTTGAGAAGGGAATACGGAGAGAATTCTCCAATGTTAGATATGTCTAATTTAACTAATAAGAAGGAGGTCTTAGCTGAGTTGCAAGAGAATCTTGAAGTTGGAGTGATGAAACCTGATGAAGGGGGTGGGATTGTGTTGATGGATACTATCATTTATGAAGGCAAAAATGAACAAAATTTTGAGAGATACCAATAAATATTCCAGTGTATCTGTGAATGAAATTAATATTTCTTATAGAAAAACTGATGCAGTTTTGGAAGACATGTTAATGGAAGATTTAATTGACCCCAAAACATTTGCATTTTTAAAAGTTGACAAGCCTAGAATACCATCGATATTTGGTATACCGAAAACCCATAAGGATGAGAGGGACCCTCCCTTAAGACCGATAGTCTCAGCCGAGGGATCGAAAACACTTCCCTTAGCGAAATACGTGGATAGTAAATTGAAACAAATATGGTTGAAAAGAAAGGCAATATTGAAAGACTCCTGGGATCTTCTGAGGGAATTGAAGCATGAACTATATAGGGAAGATTTAACTTTTGTCACAGTGGATGTGATTGACTTATTTTCCAGCACACTATACACTGAAGGTATGCGTATGCTTGAAGAGATAATATTTGAAGACACTGAATTAAATCAAAAGGAGAAATTGGTATGTACTGGATTGATGGAATTAGTATTGAAGTATAATTTCATCTTTTTAAAGGGGAATTTTACCAGCAGATCCAGGGTGTTGTGATGGGAGCAGCATGTGTTCCTACCTATGCCAATCTTGTTCTAGCCAAATGGGAAGAGAAATATGTTTTGGGATCCCAATATGCGATGTGCTGGATGTTTTATAGGAGATTTTTAGATGATATAGTGATTTTTATGGATTGAGACCATGCACAAGTTGGAAGATTTTATGTATTACATAAACAATACTACCAATTTTTTAAGGTTCACCCACAAATATTTCACAGAGAAACTTGAATACCTTGATGTAGAAGTATATAAGAACCAGGGCAGATCTGAGTCAAGGGTCTATAGAAAGCCTACATTTTGTAATTCCTTTCTACACTATAATAGTGCCCACCCTCTTCATTATAAAAGAAATATAGTGAAAGACCAGTACATATGAGGAAGTGGAATGACCCCCTCAGAAAAGGATTTTCAGCATGAAAGTGAATTATTAGAGCAATTTTTTTGAATAGGGGGTACCCCATTGAGCTGATAAGAGGGATGAATGCAGAATATTAGGAGAGAACACTAATGAAGCTGACACATGTAATGCTACCTCTGAGCAGAACTTTGGAAAGGCATTAGTACTGGAATTTAATGCCTTCTGTGGTTTAACTAGAAAGGTTGTAAAAACTGAATGGGAAAGGTTTGTTAATTTTACTGACTTGGAAGGAGTGTCTAGGGAATGCCTTAAAATTGTATATAAAAATTCGCTTAACTTAAAGACTATTTTAGAAAATGATTGGAAAAGGAAGGAAGGGAACAGGAGAAGAAGAGGCACATATAAATGTGGTCGCTGCTCCCAATGTGGAAATATAGCAAATACTGATCAGGTATTTATAAAAAAGTAGGGACAGACTGGTTGAGGGCAAAGACTACTTCAGCTGTGAATCATCTGGAATAGTGTACCTGGCTACCTGTGTGGAATGTAGATCCTTCTATATAGGAAAAACTGAGCGTACATTAAGGAGAAGGATCTACGAGTATAAATATGATATACAGAACAAAAAGGAAACAAATGCTCTATACAAGCAAACCAAGGTATGTGATAGAGCGAATTTCTTATTTTTTGTGGTGGATTAAATAAAAAAGGAAGCAAGGGGCAGACTGTGGGAAGAAAAAATCGAATACAAGGAACTGCGGTGACAAATCATGTTTGATGCTGGGACGCCCAGTGGTTTAAATGATAATGTCTCCATTGCCCCATTACTTAAAATGAGATCAGCTAAATTATGAACATCAATACTGAAAAGTTCATTACTATTTTAAATAGAAGCTTTTAAATTTTATATATTTTTTTAAATTGTATTGTGTGATGATGAATATTTAATTTGTATTTATTCATCATTTATTGATATGCAAACTTTATTAACACTTGGATTGAATTCCACTATGGAATTATAGATAAGCTCACTAAAGTAGGTATAAATCCCTATGTCACAAGATGGGTTGCCAACTGGCTCACGGACAGAACCCACACTGTGAAAGTAGCAGACTCCAAATCCGACTTCAGACCAGTGACAAGTGGAGTACCACAGGGTTCAGTCTTGGGTCCTCTCCTGTTTGGTATCTACTTCTCTGAAGTACAGGTTAACACAGAAGGTCTTTGGCTAATAAAGTTTGCAGATGACTGCAAACTAGGACCCATAATCGAAACTCCTAATGATGTGGACATCCTACAAAAGGGCCTCACTGAGACAGATGCCTGGTGTCAAAGCCATGGCCTGAAGCTCAATGCCAAAAAGTGTATTGTCATCCCATTTGGTAAAAACTCTGTACCCATGAACTATCACATAAATGGTAGTCTACTTAACACCGAAAGTGTGATAAGAGACCTTGGGACACAGGTGGACAGTAGTCTCTTCTTTGATAATCACATCGCCACAGTGGTCAGGAAATCCTTCTACGTGGCTCACCTCATTACAAAAGGTTTCTCATCCAGAAAAAAATAGGTCATTGTTCCCCTCTACTCATCACTCATTAGACCCATTATAGAGTATAACGCCCCTTTTGGCATGTTCCTCACAAGACATCTTCAACAACTGGAAAGGCCACAGAAGTACCTCACAAAGAGGATTACTGGCCTCAAACAGATGCCCTCATGAACCGTCTCAAAAAACTCCAGCTTTACTCCGTCGCATTTCGCCTACTCAGAGGCGATCTCTGCCTAACATACAAAGCTATGTCAAACCCAGAGCTGTTGGACATGCTGAACTTAAAGAAATCCCAATCCCTCCAAGCTACACACTCTAGGGACCTAAACCTTGTCACCACAATAAACAGAACATGCTGGAGGGATAGATTCCTGTCCCAGAGACTTCCCATACTCTGGAACAGACTACCTATCTATGTCAAGCAGAGCTCCTCATTAGCACTCTTCAAGAAAAATCTTGATGACTGGATGGGAAATAGGAAATTCACCCCAGGGATTACTTCTGTGGCTCTGCTCGACAGGGGCACAGGAAAATAATTTTCTTGGGTGGCGAAAGCCAGGGTACCTTTTTGGCTAGGCTTATATAGACCCTAGGGCTAATAGCCTATTACCTACCTATGAACCTAAGAAAAGTTCAAGTTTTTAACATTTTAATTTACAAATGACAAGGCATGAGTTTTTAGCTTTTTTAACTATATTAATTTATTAGGGTTGCTTATTGGTTAATTTAAATATTAATTGATATAAATATGTGTGGTTTGGTATGAGTCTGCATCTGAAGAAGTTTGTTTTAATTAGATGAAAACGCTGAGTTGGTGAAAGGCATTTACGTGCCTTTATGTGCTTTGATTTTAAACATTGGACATGCTGCACTTAAAGAAATCCCAATCCCTCCGAGCTACACGCTCTAGGGACCTAAACCTTGTCACCACAATAAACAGAACATGCTGGAGGGATAGATTCCTGTCCCAGAGACTTCCCATACTCTGGAACAGACTACCTATCTATGTCAAGCAGAGCTCCTCATTCGCACTCTTCAAGAAAAATCTTGATGATTTGATGGGAAATAGGAAATTCACCCCAGGGATTACTTCTGTGGCTCTGCTCGACAGGGGCACAGGAAAATAATTTTCTTGGGTGGCGAAAGCCAGGGTACCTTTTTTGGCTAGGCTTATATAGACCCTAGGGCTAATAGCCTAGTACCTACCTATGAACCTATGAAAAGTTCAAGTTTTTAAGTGTGTTTTTAACATTTTAATTTACAAATGACAAGGCATGAGTTTTTAGCTTTTTTAACTATATTAATTTATTAGGGTTGCTGATTGGTTAATTTAAATATTAATTGATATAAATATGTGTGGTTTGGTATAAGTCTGCATCTGAAGAAGTTTGTTTTAATTAGATGAAAACGCTGAGTTGGTGAAAGGCATTTACGTGCCTTTATGTGCTTTGATTTTAAACATTGGAAGCTGCTTGTGTGAATTAAACCTGGATTTTTGCATCAAAGAACAATTGACAGGCTGTATTTAAGTGTCAAGGGTACTAGTTTGGAGTTTATAGTTCTTTTTTTGTACCTTTGCTGGCTTTTATTTGGTTTATAATGCATCTGAGATACTTCAGGTGCAGCTAACACTGGGTAAGACAACAATACAGGTCATAGCCTGCTGTAACTCCATAAACATGGCCCAAGACTCACACTCCCCATTCCTAAGCACCCTGGGGAATTTTAGGTTCCAACCAAACACTCTCATACTGGCTGACATCAACTACCCCACCATTAACTGGAAAAGCTAGTCATGTACCAATACACTTGGCCAATGCTTTCTGGAATTCATTAATTCCAATGCCCTGGACATGCTCATTCTTACTCCCAATAGAGGTAGCAACAGCCTTGATCAGGACATTACTAACATGGGCGAACGTTGCTCTACACTAGTAGTCAACTCCTTCCTGGTTAGATACTGACAGAAACTAATCACCTTGGAAATCCACATCCCTCCCACCACCCCGCAAAGGTAACCACCATGAAATCTTCTCCAAAGCTAACTTTGGGCACCTACAAACAGAGGTGGCTAACTGCATGGCACCCATGCAGATGGAGACTAGTTGCATGACCGCAGAATCTTATACCAATGCACTGTATGAACACATACACAAATCCATAGATCTCGCCATATGCAATACAACCAAGATGCTCTCCTCAGAAAAAAGGAAGCCAATCTTGTGGTCCCCTGTCATAAACAAACTCTACAACAGAAGGAGGAAATTGATGTGGAAAAAGGTGAAGTCCCAAGACTGGAAATACTCCCTTATCAGCCACAACTAAAGGTTGAGATCTCTCATCAAATCCTGTAAAAGGTAGCGATGAAAACATGATTGCAGCAGATAGTGAAGAGAACCACAAGGCCTTCAATAGTTATGTATAGAATCTCCACAGCACAGTAGCACAACCCTCAGATTATGTATGCTTGTATCTGTTAATGTGGTTATTTATTTTGGCTTCCGGACATTAACTATAAAATGCACTAAGGTGATATTTCTGTCAATATATGTTAGCAGGAACAGTGTTACTACAACAACCTTCTCAGCTGATCTACTCACATCATTTGGATATGTCTCTATTGTCATGCCTTTCTCGCCCCACTTTGTCTGGCTTGTTCCAGATTCATTGCACTAAAGGGTTGTGAGCATACCTCTCCACTGCCAGGCTGTTTGAAGACTATCCAGGTGTTTGGCCAATACTTTGTTTCTGTTCCAGTTTATTTGCATTTCTCTGGGTAACACTGTTATGATGCAAGGATTTATGTTAGTGAAGACTGACATACATGTCAATTCCCAACCTCATATCATTCAAACAGTTCTGCTGATAAAGTCCCTGTTGCTGTACAGCTGTTCAGGTATGACAGCAATACTCTGATTATGTCCGTGGCCCATTTCCCACCCGTTGTACAGCCTTTGTTCATTAGTCTTGCACTAAGAGGTTGATATGTATGATTCTGAGGTATGTCTGCACTGCATGTTATATGACTACATATATATATATATATATATATATATATATATATATATATATATATATATATATAGGGATCACCTACAAGAACAACAGCACAAAACACCAACACCCACATAGCCGACACCACATGGTCGACAATCAAAACACCGACAACGTAATTACTGCACAAAAATGGAAAATAAAATGTCCTTTTTTGTGCTAGCGGGGGGGCTGCACCCACCTGCACCCCCCGTGGGGGGCTCTGCCCCCCGCACCACCCCGTAACTTTAATATACCAACTCTGAAATCACACTACAGTGCAGGAATGGAAATCTTTCCATTCCACACTACAGAGACATACCGTTTCCCCATTGTCGGCATTTTGATTGTTGACCATGTTGTGTCGGTTATGTGGGTTTCGGTCTTCTCAGCTGTCGTTCTTCTGTAGGGGACCCATATATATATATATATATATATATATATATATATATATATATATATATATATATATGTAGGTGCATAGGTTCATAGGTAGATGCTAGGCTATTGGCCCTAGGGCCTATATAAGCCTAGCCATCAAGATTCCCTGGCTTTCACCACCCAAGACAAATAATTTCCTGTGCCTCTCTCAAGCAGACACACAGAAGTGAATCACGGGGTGGATTTCCTATTTACCAAACAAATGTCAATATTTATCTTAAAGAGGGCTAATGAGGAGCTCTGATGTTCTTTGTGTTTTACTGGTGCAGTCCTAACCATTGGGTTATCCATGCTGTGGTAGCCCTCAGTCGGTCCGAATATCAGAGTCAAGGTTTTGTGCGTCGGCTCCTGTTGCTTGCTGGGTGACGTCAGGCCATCTGAGCTATAAAGGAAAGCAGGTGATGCCATTTCCTCAGTCTTTATTGCCATGGAGCCCGTAGCAGAAGCAATTCTCAACAGTGCTGGTTGGCTGTTTCCAGATTTCCAACTAAGGCTGAAAATGTCAAAAGCTAAGTACCCCGTTGGGGATCCATCCTTTTTCTTGCACTAACCGATGTCTGAAAAAAGTCAATAACTGTCTCGCCTGTGGAATGCAAATACCACACTGAGACTTCCATTCTTACTGCATCACTTGCTTAGGCCCAGATCATGATGTATCTTGCTGTCGGTTCTGTGCCCTGTTTAACACTAGAACTATTCATCGTAGAACTCTGTAACCAGTTATTTTCGTCTTCCATCTCCAATTACCGATATGGTGTCTGTCAGTCAGCAAACTGCAGATCTTCCAAAAAAATGTAAAGATAAGGATGGAGACAGACCACATAAGGCCAAGCTTTCCAATGACACCACCGCTAAAAGGGTAATCAGTTCTTCGGAATTCAGTGAGGTGCTTTCACAGCCCCTGATGCCTGACTCGAATACTTTGTAGGCCTCTACTGAGACCCTTTCGGAGTCCTGTGTGCCGCAGATGACTGCATCGTCTAATGAGCCTTCTTCTGTCTCTGCCTCGATTAGATCCAGAGCCACTATGTAGGCACCAGCTTCCGAGAATACCGCTCGCACTTCGGAATTCACTTCAAGGCCTTCACTCTCTCCTCCGACTAACATACCGACAGCAACGAGGGATACTCTTCAGGCCAGACTTAGAGCTACTCCAAAGAAAACAGCAAAAAGTCTCCATTCCACTACTCCTCCCCCACCTCAAACTAGAATACTTAAAATGGCGGAGGATCTCATCGCTTTCATCTGGGGTAATCAGGCCACTCTGGCCAAAAGGAAAAGGGAACCTTGTCCAGACATCCAATTGGATTTAGACTCAGAAGGATCTGACTCCTCTGTTTTTGAAGAGGCAAATCCTCTTACTGTCTATGAAGACTCAGATGCAGAAGAATATATTCCTTCTGCATCACCTCTAGAGGACTTTTCCTTCGGGGAAACCCTCCACACCCTCAGGGAACACTTCCAATGGGAATCAATGGATTTCCCTCAATCCATGAAAAGACTAAGAGAGTTTCTGGACCTACCCCAGCACAGGCGTCTGGCCATCCCACCCATCTTGGAGGTGGTAAATGATGTTTACCAAGAATCCAGCCTTACCCCTGATACCCTTCCACCTACCCCCAGAAAACCTGACAGGTACTACAGGGTACCTGACTCAGATAATTTCCTCTACAGAAATCCTACAGCAGATCCAGAGGTGATTACTCAGGGACCTAAGGGAGTTAAAGTTACCTCTGCAAAGAATCCTACTCCCTTAGTCAAAGAATCCAGGGCCCTGGACAGATGGGGTAAAAAGGTATATACCTCTGCAACTTTAACTATAAGGGCTCTCAACTGTCAGTTCCATATGTTAAAATATTAACAGCACACTTTGGAACTTTTGAAACAGAAAAATTCTGCTTTTCCAGATTTTGCCAGCAATAAAGAGATAGCAGAATTACTGCACTCTTCATCTCGGGTGGCAAAGCACTCCTTGCACTGTGGATTTGATGCCCTAGAAGCTTCTAGCAGGGCAGCAGTGACAGGATCTGTTATCAGAAGACATGCATGGCTGAAGAAACAACCTCTCCCTGATCATGTCAAAGCTAAAATCATGGATGCACCTCTTGACAAAGACTGCTTGTTCAGACAGAAAACTGAAGAGGTACTTAAAAAGATGGAAGACAAAGCAAATTCGATGCAGACTGTTAAAGATTTCTTCAAGTACAACTTCCTAGGTTCAGCAGAAATGTTCCCTCTAAACACTGGTCCTTTCCTGCACCAAACAGGCAGGCACAAGGCAAAAGCCAAAGGGACAGACCCACCAGGACTCAAACTCAGGGCCAGCAAAGAACAAAACAGTGGCCTCCCTCAAACACTAGAAGAGGGAGTTCAAAAGCAACCCTGTATGGAAAAACTCTCAATTACTAACTTTCTCATCTCTGCCTGCCTCCACCACACTAAAAGCTAGGAGGAAGGCTATCTCTATGAAGAGAAAATTGAAACTCTATAACAAAAGATCAATGGGTCTTAAAAATCATTGCTCAGGGGTACAAATTCAATTTCCAAGAACTACCACCTCCAAGAGGGTACCCAGACCTACCTCCAAACCAGTGGGCAGAAGCACTAAAACAAGTGCAAAACCTAATATCCTTAGGGGCAGTAAAACCTGTACCTCCAGAACAAGTTGCAAAAGGATTCTATTCCAGAGTATTCCTTGTTCCCAGGAAAGAGGGGACTTGGTGTCCTATCCTGGACCTAGCCTTTCTCAATAGATTTCTGGTAATCCCAAAATTCAAAATGCTTACCTTACAACAGCTTCTTCCAATGTTGCCAAACAAAGCTTGGATGGTCACCTTAGACCTAAAGGATGCTTACCTGCACATCCCAATAAGGGAATCATGCAGAAAATTCCTGCGCTTCAGAGCAGGATCACTACACTTTCAATTCTCTGCTTTACCCTTTGGCTTATCTACTGCTCCCGGGGTATTCACAAAATGTCTAGCTCTTGCCATTGCCTTTATTAGGCAAAACAATGTACAGATTTACTCTTACTTGGACAACTCTCTGATCCAGGGACACTGCAAGGAACTGCTCCTGCAGCACCTCTCATTTGTAAAAACCCTACTCACCTCTTTGGGGTTCACTGTCAATGAAAGGAAATCAAAACAGACACCTACCAGGAAAATCATATTTCTGGGTGCCATACTGGACACAGAGCAGCAAATGGCCTTTCTGTCTCCAGAAAAACAAAGATTCCTACCCGAATACTTCACTACTCTGGCCTCCCAAACCCAGCTTTATGCCAGGAAGTTCCTGCAAGCTCTAGGATACATGGCCTCAAGCATCCTCCTGGTACCTCTGGCCAGACTACACATGAGAAAAATTCAGTGGTACCTAAAGAACCTATGGTGTCAACACTCACAACCTCTGGACAGCTCCCTGCCTGTGATCCCTTGCATAAGATCCAAGTTCCTCTGGTGGGCCCAGGCCTGTGCTCTGAAAAAGGGACTTCCATTCACCCTCCATCCATCAGACCAAACCATAATTACAGATGCTGCTGACATAGCCTGAGGCATCCACCTAGAAGGCAGATGCACCCAAGGTCTCTGGGATGCATCAATACTACCCTTGCACATCAACCAAAAGGAAATGATAGCAGTGCAAAACTCTCTGGCATCCTTCAAACCCTACCTCAAACCAGGGGTCCTTCTCATAAAAACAGACAACACTACAGTCATGTGGTACATCAACAAACAGGGAGGGACTCAATCTTACCCCCTGTGCAGACTAGCCATGAACCTGTGGCTAGCAGCCTCATCCATGGGAGTATATGTCAAGCCCAATACCTACTGGGCATCAACAACACCCTGGCAGACCACATAAACAGAAGCCTGCTGGGCTCACATGAATGGCAAATCCACAGAGACATTTTTCTGCAAATTACCCACACATGGGGGACCCCCTAGGTGGACCTCTTTGCCTCTCATTTAAATCACCAAGTAGAGAAATTCTGCACCAGGGAGTACCATCACCTGGCCTGGAAGGTCGATGCCCTAACCTTCCCTTGGAATACCCTCTTTGTGTATGTATTCCCACCTCTACCTCTCATTCCAAAAGTATTAATCAGATAAGAGAGGAAAAGCTAGGAGCAATACTCATTGCCCCAGATGGGCCCAGACAGCATTGGTACTCACTGCTGCACAGATGGGCCCAGACAGCATTGGTGCTCACTGCTGCACAGATGGGCCCAGACAGCATTGGTACTCACTGCTGCACAGATGGGCCCAGACAGCATTGGTACTCACTGCTGCACAGATGGGCCCAGACAGCATTGGTGCTCACTGCTGCACAGATGGGCCCAGACAGCATTGGTACTCACTGCTGCACAGATGGGCCCAGACAGCATTGGTACTCACTGCTGCACAACCTATCTCACCAGCCTCCCTGGTAGCTACCTCTGATACCTCATCTGCTATCCCGGGGGAGACAATGCTGCACCCAGACCTTCAGACACTCAAGCTCTCAGCATGGCTTATTCTACCAAAACCAACAAGGAATCTATGCTAAGCAAGCAAGTCCTTGACATCATCAGAGAAGACAGAAGGCCCAGAACCAGAAAATCCTACTCTGGAAAATGGAAAAGATTCTGCTCCTGGAGCCAGTCCAAGGGGGAAAACATACATCTGCCCTCCATTCCTCTTATTCTGAATTACCTTGCTAAGCATCTTAATAAGAGTCCTTCCTTCTCCTCCATAAAGATCCATGCCTCTGCCATCTCAGCACATTTTGATACAGAACAGCCACTGTTCTCCCACCCTCTTATCAAACAATTCCTTTAAGAGTCTCTAATATCAGGCCTCCTAGAAGACAGCCCACCCTCGCCTGGGACCTGAACTATGTTTTAGAAAAGCTTACTCTACCTCCCTTCAAACCTGCAACATCCTCAGAACTAAAGTACCTCTCTTGGAAGACTGCCTTTCTCCTGGCTATTACTTCAGCCAGGAGAGTGTCAGAGCTTCAAGCCCTAATGGCCATTGAGCCATATATCATCTTCCATGCAGACAGACTCTCCCTGAGAACCAATTCCTCCTTCATGCCAAAGGTGGTTTTGGATGTTACCCTGAACCAGGCCATCTACCTGCCCACCTTCTTCCCTAAACCGCAGAACAAGGGGGAAAGGATACTGCATTCTTTGGATGTGCACAGTCAACTCAGATTTTATCTGGATTATACAAAGACATTCAGGAAAACTGACCAGCTCCTGGTCATCTTTAAAACAGGGGCACAGGGGAAACCAATATCCAAACAGACCATTTCCAAATGGATAGCACACTGCATCCAATTTTGCTACTCCTTGCATGGAAAACCACTCCCTAGGACCATCAGAACCCATTCCACTAGGGCAATCTCTACTTCCACAGTATTCCTTAGAGGGATACCCACCAAGAACATCCTGGAAGCTGCCACATGGATTTCAGTCCATACCTTCACCAAACATTACCATCTGAACCTATTCTCAAAAGTCTCAAAAGCTAGGGCTGGGTTTGCCTCTGCAAATTCTGCAGGGCATTCTCACCCAGTCTTAAGTTTCTATTAACTTTCCACCCTTCTCCTCATCTTTAGGAATATTCCCAATGGTTAGGACTTCAGCAGTGAAACATGAAGAACATAGTGCAGTTGTGTACACTCACCATAAATGTAGATGTTTGAGTATGTTCACTGCTACAGTTATGCTTTCCCTTTCTCCTTCCCCCTGATATCTGCTTTCCTTAGAGAGACACATATTTCTGTGGGGCCTCTGACTCCAGGACTACTAATAATTATTAACATTGGACTTCTTTGGTTGGTTAAGACAAGAAAAACTGAGGTAATGGAGTCGTCTGCTCTCCTTTATGGCTTGGGCGACCTGATGACACCCAGCAAGTGACAGCAGCAGACACACAAAACCTTGACACTGGTATTCGGACCGACTGAGGGCTACCACAGCATGGATAACCCAATGGTTAGGACTGCAGCAGTGAACACACTTGAATGTCTACATTTATGGTAAGTGTACACAACTGTACTTTTCACATAAATGGGTAGCTTGCTCCAGAGTATGGGAAGTGTTATGGACAGTAATCTATCCCTCCAGCATGTTCTGTCTATTGTGGTGACAAGGTTTAGCTCCCTGGAGCATGTGTTTTGGAGGGACTGGGATTTCTTTATGTGTAGCATGTTCAACAGCTCTGGGTTTGTCAAAGCTTTGTATGTTAGGCAGAGATCGGCTCTGAGTAGGCGATATGCAATGTAGTAAAGCTGGTGTATTTGCGTAAGACATCTGTTTGAGGCTGATGATCTTCTTTGTGAGGTAATTCTGCGGAAATTCCAGTTGTTGTAGATGTCTTGTGAGGTACATACCAAACAGGCCATTGTACTGTATAATAGGTCTAATGAGGGATGAGTAGAGAGGAACAATGATCTCCTTTTTTCTGGATGAGACACCTGTTGTGATGTGATGTGCCACATAACATAAAAGGATTTCCTGAGTACTGGGGCAATGTGGTTATCAAAGGAGAGACTACTATCCACTTGTGTACCAATGTCTCTTATCACACTTTCAGTGGTAAGTGTACTAGAAGCTATGTGGTAGTTCATGGGCACAGAGTTTTACCCAAAGGGGATGACAATGCATTATTTGGCGTTGGGTTTGAGGCCATGGCTTTGAAACCAGGCATCTGTCTCAGTGAGGCCCTTTTGTAGACTGTCCACATCTTTACAGGATTCAATAATGGCTTCCAGTTTCAAGTCATCTGTGAACTTTGTTAGCCATAGACCTTCTGTGTTAGCCTAAACTTCAGAGAAGTACATGCCAAACAGGAGAGGACCAAGGACTGAACCCTGTTGTACTCCACTTGTCACTGGTCTGGAGTCAGATTTGGAGTCTGCTACTTTCACAGTGTGGGTTCTTTCTGTAAGCCAGTTGGCAACCCATCTTGTGACATAGGTATTTATGCCTAGCTTAGTGAGTTTATCTGTAATTTCAGAGTGGGGGATGCTGTTGAAGGCCTTGGCAAGGTCTAGGTAGGCTGTGTGAACCACCTTGGCCTTGTCCTTGGCTCTGATGACTGATTCAAAGAAGTCAGTCAGGTTTAGGTGACATGATGTACCTTTCACAAACCCAAACTGGGTGGGGTCCACAGTTTGGAGGTTACCTGTGTCATTGTTTATACGTTTCATGATGATACGCTCCATGGCCTTGCAGATCAGGCTTCTCAGACTGATGGGGCAGTGGTGCCCAGCATCTGTGGTGGTTCCCCCCTTGTGGAGGTTTGGATAACCATTGCTGTGTGCCATTAAGTAGGCACAAAGCCTGAAGTGAGGCTATGATTGAACATGGTACTTAGGTGGGGTGCCAGTTTGTTCTGTAGTTTGTGCTGAACACAGCCTGGGATGTTGTCTGGTCCCATAGATGCAGTATTCTTGGCTTTGGAGAGTGTGTTTTTTACCTGTGCAGCCATGATTACCGGGACTTTACATTTGTCCAGCATTAAGATGGACCCTTTAGTGGGTGAGTGGGGGGGGGTAAAGTTAGCACTGAACCTATCTGCCAGGATGTTGGCAATATCAGTTGGTTCTGTATATTTACTGCCATTGTGCTGTAACTCAGAGCAGATATGAGTGTTGCTATTGAGATTCTTGACATAGCTGTAGAATGCTTTGTGAATGTCTTTAGAATCAGTTTCAATTTTGTTTTTGTAACTAGCTTTGGTGGATGTTATGAGGGATCTCAGCTTCGTACTGAGGCTTATAAGGGAGTTCTTACAATCATGGGAGTTTACTCCTTTTTTGCAACAGTTTCTTCCTTCTGTTGTACAGTTTCTTTATGGCAGGGGACCACCAGATTGGCTTCCTTTATTACGGAGGACAGCATCTTGGTTTTAGTTGGGATGGCACAATCCATGCACTTGTGTATGTGTTCATACAGTCCATCGGTGTAATATTCAGCAGCCGTACTTCTATTTTCCGTCTGCATAGGTGTCATGAAGTTAGCCACGTCTTAAGAAGCATGAAGTTGGTTTTGGAGAGTTCTTTACAGTGGTTTTCTTAATGGGGGTGTGTGGGTGGTATATATATATATATATATATATATATATATATGTATGTATATATATATATATATATATATATATATATATATATATATATATATATGTGTATGTATAAAGATATATATATATATATATATATATATATATATATATATATATATATATATATATATAAATATAGGTTCATAGGTGTATACTAGGCTAATGGCCCTGGAGCCTTTACAAGTCTAGCCCATAGGATTACCCTGGCATCATGCCATCATGCTACCCGACCGTAGTTCCTCGTGCCTCTGTCGAGTACAGCCACTGGAGTGATCCCTGGGATGAATTTACTATTTCCCATCCACTCATCAAGATTTCTCTTGAAGAGGGCCAGTGAGGTGCTCTGCTTGACATGTATGGGAAGCCTGTTCCAGAGCATGGGCAGCCTCTGGGTTATGAACCTGTCCCTGCAGCATGTCCTGTTGACTGTGGCACTGAGGTTGAGGTGTCTGAAGTGTGCGGTGTGGAGGGATTGGGATTTCTTTAGATGTACCATGTCTAACAGAGCTGAGTCACACATGGCTTTGTAAGTCAAGCATAGATCACCTCTATGTAGGCGATATGACACAGAGAATAGTTGGAGTTTTTTGAGTGTGTCCATATAGGACAAGTGTTTAAGGCCTGGCATCCTCTTTGTGAGGTACTTTTGCGGTCTCTCCAGTTGTTGCAGGTGTCTAGTGAGGTACATGCCAAATGGGGCATTGTACCTGATGATTGGCCTAATGAGTGAAGGGTAGGGGGAGACAATGACCCCCTACTTCCTGGATGCAAAACCATTAGTAATCAGATGTTCCACATAGAAGGACTGTCTGCCTACAGTGGCAATGTGGTGGTCCAAAGAGAGGTTGCTGTCAACCTGTGTTCACAGATCTCTTATAATGCCTTCTGTGTTCAGTGGACTAACATCGATGTGGTGATTTATGGGAACTGAGTTGTGCCCAAAGGGGATGCTGACACATATTTGGCTACTGAGCTTTAGGCCATGCTTCTGACAGCATACGTTGGTCTCAGTGAGGCCTTTCTGCTGGATGTCAACATCACTTGGGTAGTTAATAATAGCTCCCAACATGCACTCGTCTGCAAAATTTGTCAACCAGAGTACTCTTGTGATGGCCTGCACTTTAGAGAAGTAGATACCAAACAGGAGAAGACTCGGGACAGAACACTGTGGGACCCCACTCGTGACTGGTCATCAGTCTGACTTGGAGTCAGCTACTTTAACACTGTGGTGCTATGTGCGAGCCAGTTTGAAACCCACCTAATGATATAGGGGTTGATGCCTACCTTAGTGGGTTTTCTATGATTCAGATTGGGGAATGGTATCAAAGGCCTTAGCCAGATCAAGGTAGGCTGTATGACCACCTTAACATCATACACAGCTCTCGTGACTGACTCAGAGAAGTTGACCAGGTTCAGCAGGCATGATCTACCCTCCACAAAACCAAACTGTGTAGGATCCTGACTTTGGAGATCCCCTATATCCTTGTTTAGTATGTCCATGATGATGTGTTCCATAGCTTTGCATATCAGACTCATCAGGCTAATGGAGTGATAGTTCCCAGGGTCTGTAGTCACACCTACTTTGTGGAGCCGGAAGATTGTAGCAGTGTGCCATTTGGTAGGGACAAAGCCTGAGGTGAATCTGTGATTGAACAGGGCACACAGGTGTGGTGCCAGGTCACTCTGTAGTCCATGAACAACACAGCCAGGGATATTCTCAGGTCCCATAGAAGATGTATTCCTGGACTTGGACAGTGCTATTTTAACCTGTGCAGCAGTAATACTGGGTGTCTGGCAATCTACTGGTATTGTGATTGGTCCTTTGGGGGGGTGAGAGGGGTTAGGTTGGCACTGAATCTGTCGGACAGTATATTGGCAATATCTTTTGGCTCAGAGGTACCATTTTGTAGTAGCTCAGAGCACATCTGGGTATTGGCGTGGAGATTATCCTCATAACTATTGAAGGCCTTGTGTTTGTCTTTCCTATCCACTGCAATTCTGTTTTCATAGCTAGCTTTAGAGGATTTGATGAGTGATCTCAACCTTTTGTTGAGGCCGATAAGGGAGTTGGTCCAGTCTTGGGACTTCACCTTTTTCCACGAGTTTATTTGTTCCATTGTCAAGTTTGTATATGGCAAGGGACCTCCACATTGGCTTCCTGTTTCACAGGACAACGCCTTCGTTCTATTGGTCATAGCGAGATCCATGCATATGTGTATGTGTTCATACAGTGCATAGGTGTATGATCTGGTGATCATGCAACTATTCTCTATTTGCAGGGGTGCCGTGAACTTAGCCACCACTGTTTTAAGGAGCCCAAGGGTAGCTTTAGAGGTGTTTGTCATAGTGGTTACCCTTGCAGGGGGCGGGGCTGGGAGGGATGTGGATTCCCAAGGTGATTAGTTTGTGTTTGGATCCACACCTCTGTATTTTGATATGTGGACCCATCAAGATCATGTATGTCACCACGTACATCAGGGAGAGTTGCATCCACCACCCTGAGTATTTGTGTGTTGTGGCATTCACTATGTGCCTTTGCATCCATGACAGCCTGGAACATGCATCTGATGACTCCTTCTGTGACACTTGCAACAGTGGGCTGATGAACAGTGTTCCTCCTGCAAGCACCCCTGTCCATCTGCCTGTGTGGGACCTTGCCTGTACTCTGGCTATGGCCAGTATCTACACTCACACCTGCCATAGTCACCACACTAGCCTGTTCAATGCCACCACCTGCCAAATATCCATCATCTGTGGCCACTGGTGATGGGGTATGTGTGGGCATTGCCACTGTGTGCAGTGATGGTGTGCACAAGAGTGGGATGCCAACTAATGGCACAGATTCAGCCCCTGACAACCCTGCCTGTACCTTAGTATTGCTATTATCGTTGGCAGAGTCTACAGAGATACTGACATTGTTTCAAAAGGGGGGGCCCAGACCCCATCACCACCTGTGAGAGGAAGACAACATATGTACATTAATACCTGCACTTTGATGTTGGCTGGTACACACACACACACACACACACACACACACACACACACACACTTACAGGAGAGGTGACACAAATCTGTTACACAGACAGAGAAGGTTCCGTTGCTTTTTTTAAAGCTGTCCCACTATGTTAAACTCCTTTAACGTAGTGAGACACTTTTTAAAAAGCAACGGAGATCTTGCTTTCTCCGTTGCTTTAGAAAGTGTCTCGCTATGTTAAACTCCTTTAACATAGCAAGACACTTTCTAAAAAGCAACGGAGATCTTGCTTTCTCCGTTGCTGTAAAAAAAAAAAAAAAAAGACTTATACTAATGGTGACTGTCTGATTTACAACGTGCACGCTGACCAATCAGCATGCATGTTTTGGAATATTAATGGGGGGTCATTGTATAATTAAGCAATAACCCACAGCTGGGTGTGGGTAATACTGGATTTACCCACAGTGGGTGTGGTTTGGTCATGAGACCAATGCCCTCATGACCACACAATGCCAACCATGGGTAGGTCCAGCATTGCCCACACTCAGCCATGGGTTATTGCTATTATACAATGACATTATTTAAGAAAAACAATACGTACCTTTCTTAAAAATGTTATTGTATCATGCCTCCATCCTGCCCTTCCACAGTTTTCCAGTATCCTGGGCCATTTCTGATGTACTACACATGCGTAAGGGACATGTTCCCACACTTACACAGTACATCAGTGCTGTGCAGAGGTAGCAACAGTGATAGGGGGATCTCATTTGCTTTTTTTACATATCTCAGTATGATATATGAGTTGATGAACTTGTATAACATAGAAAGATATGCTGAAAAGTCAATGGAGATCTTCCTTTCTCTATTGACAGGAGGATCTCCATTGCATTTTTTTATGATATCTTGCTATGTTATATGAGTTCTTTGACTCGTAACACATAGCAAGATACGTTTGCAAATACAACGAGGGTCTTCATTTCCCCATTGCTATCTCTGCAGACTGGAAATACAAACAGGTGGTATTCAAATGGAAACAGTCCAGGCATCCAGACCTTTTTCCATTTGCATACTCTCGGATTTACAACGGGCACTCTGTTTGGGCTGGCCAATTAGCGTACTCATTTTTGCATGTTAATGGCCAGTCATTGTGTAATATAATATAAATATTTACATATACATTTATACTTTTACATTTACCTTCCCTGACATCTCCCTATGTGCTTTCATTACATTATTTTCCTGTGTGACTATACTGTATGGCGCACGTGTGTTTATATGGGGGTTTCACATCTTTGCTACACTTCCATCTCACTTTTGGAATGACTACTCTATCCTGGTTGGCAAAAACTAATTGCTACATAGTTTAAGTTTACTAAAATAAGTTTAACACTACTTTCACATGATAAAATAAGTTGTCTACTTAGGGTCTCAAACCCTAAACACATACATGTAAAGCTGTTACTGTAACCACTACACTATCATGGCTTAGATGCTTCCCTTTATCTATTTTCATTTAACTCCTATGGGATGTTTAAGCTGTAATGTACACCCCCACTTAGCTACACTTAAACATCCCTTATGGCATTATAAACAGGGATATATTATTATTATTATTTTCTGTAGGTTATGGGGTGTGTACAGTGGTGCTGTGACAACTACTTGGGACTGTGTTTGTGACATATTGCAATGATTGGGCTTTCAAGGTTCTGTGCGTGTTTCATGCTGATGCATGACATGTTCAGCATGTGCTTTATTTCTTTTGTGGGGCTGGGGTTGTGCTTGTATACACGTGGGGGATTTATTCCCATTGTGTGTGCATTTGCAACCATTAGCTGCTTCTAAAGACTGCAGAAGTGCCGTACTGTGCTTTAGCAATACAGGGGGTGTGTCACAGAGGCTGTGACACACCCCCTGTATTGCTTTAATACTGCTGATTTGCTTTCAGTGTCCAGGGACACTGAAATGCTTCTATTTTACATTTAAGTGTCCGCTGACACTGAAATAGTGGCATAATATTAGGGCTAAGCTCTAATATTATGCCAGTACAGCTTCAGAAGTGCCATACAGCACTTTCTGAGCACAGGGGGCATATTTATTGTCTGTGCACTGCATGGACATGCCTCCTGCACTTGCACTCAGAACTGTGTCCATTTTAGAGCACGGCTATGTGCCTTATTACATATGCATGGTGTGCTACCTTGCTGCATGGGAATGGTCCCTTCCATGCAGGAATAAGCTATTCCTGCATGGAAGCTTGCTGAATCCAGGAGACTGTCTTTTTTTCCCCTCTGCATTCAAACAAAGTTTTTTTAATCACATTTTAAAGTCTTCTATACTTTGTTTATTCACTTGGACTTTATATTATTAATGGAATTATAAGTGCCTTTGCAATTTCTAAGTCACTTCTTTTTACATATATTACCATTGTGATTCTAACTCAGCCTTCTTTATAAAATGCAGGATTGTTGCTTTCCTCAAGTTTTACTATGCTCAGCAGTATAACTGACCAGATTTGCTGCTTGGTAGTGTGATAGACCTAAAGCAATCATCTTTATCATTTTCTATATCGGGTTTGGGTGTTGTGTCAACTGTTACCAAATCTCTCTCTATTCAAGGCACTGTCGTATCTTCATCAACACTCATGCCTGAATTGCAGGCTTTCTTTCACACAATCCATTCACATCTTTGCTGAACACTCTTGTTTACTCTTGCCTTCTTCCTGTTTGTCTCAAATCTTTTTCACCAGATTGTCTTCTGCTTTTCTGCACATTTGCTCGAACCACCATAATCTGTTCCCTTTGACATTTTCTGCAATTGGAGCAACTTTGGCTTCTGCTCTTATGTCCTCATTTCTTCATCTGCCTCACAGTGTGAGTCCTACAATCTGTCTCAGGCACTTCAGCTCCATCACCTTTAGCTGATTCAACTGCTCTGCCTTTACTGCCCAGGTTTCTGTATCATACAATAGTACAAGTTACACCGCTATTTTGTACACCTTACTTTTCAATTTCTTTGGCACTCTTCTGTCATATGCTAGCCCTGACATTCTGGGCCAGTTGGCTGCAGTCCCTCCAATTCTAGCTTTGACCTCCTCATTCAGACTTCCCTTCTCCTCAACTACCCCTCCCAGATACTTGAAGCTGTTAATCTCTCCCATTATTTTCCCTTCTATCTCAGTTCTCAGCTTCTTCTGATTTCCTCATTTGCTGCCATTTAAAGTTTTTTATCTGTACTCACTTTCATTCCATACGTCTTTCATTTTGCATTGCATTCCATTCCCCTCTCCTTTACTGAGGTTCTTGCTCAGAGTCTGCCTGTAATGCCACATTGTCTACATACAACAACTTTGTTGATCTGTCCTCTCTGACCTGTTTACTAATGTAGTCCATCACCAGTATGAACAATAGTGGGCTCAGGGCCGGACCCTGATACACACCAACTCCAATGGGGATTGAGATTGAACACTATCCGTACTTAAGTCATTGTGCTCTTGTACATAGCTTACTCTAATTCTACCAATGTTTCTGGGACCTCATACTACACACAGGACTGCCCAAATCAGCTTTCCTGGAACCTTGTCATATGCTTTCCCCAAATCTAGGAATTCCCAGTTGGACTCTTTCTCCATTTCTAGCTTTATCTTAAGTATCTGTCTCACTGCAATTACTGGGTCAGTTGTGCTGCATCCTGATCTGAATCTGAACTGCTTACCTCTCATCTTAATTTCCACTACTTTGCATATTCATGTATCAAACACCCGATTCAGAACTTTCATGCAGCGTGATAGGAGTTTAATATCTCTGTACTGCTCACAGTTGTGAATGCCCCCTTTGTTCTTGAACACTGCCACTACTATGCTTTTTCTCCACTCATCTTGGATGTGCCTTTCTCTGCATACTGCTATAAGTAACCTCAGGAGCCATTTCTCCCCTGTCTCATCCAACATCTTTATCATATCTGCTATGACCATATCTGAGCCTGCTGCTTTCCCTGACTTCATTTTCCATAGTACTGGTCTTACTTCTTCTATGATAGGCTCCTCCTCTTCTCTCATCATAAGACCAGTGGCGGCTGGTGACTTCAAATTAAAGGAGGGCTGCAGGAGACAGCTGAATGGGTGGGGCCAATGGGAAGGGGTGTGGACAACTAGAAAGGGGTGGAGCTATGCTCAAAACCACAACTGGAACTTTAATTAAATATGCTGCCCTGGGTGCCAAACAGTCATTACGAGAGTCCAATTAAGACAAAATGAAGTGTAGAAGAAAAAAATATTTTAATGCATTGGCTACATGACAACTTAATATCCAGATGAAAACAGGTTGTGAGGCATGAAAAAATAAATTACTTTTTAAATACATTACTGGAATGCCAGTCAAAATCAAGTATAAAAAAACAAGCAGCACTCAACTCAAACCATGACTCCTCGCACTGCATTTCTAATCATAATTTATATTCAGCTTTATAAAACTACCAAGTAGCATGCTGAAAGTAGCAATTTCTGTGATACCCCCACTTGTAAAATGTTTCTTAACCAAAAAAGACCTGCTGCCTGACACAACTATCTACTTGTTTCATGGGGAAGACATGATCGAAGTAAAAAATGAACAGCAAACAAGAAACAAGCTCAAGATAAATTGCTTAAAGGATTTCTGCACAAGTTATGGACCACACATGATAGATTGGCATTCTGTTTAGTTTACGGGTAAAGCCTGCAAAGATGACTGCAAGTCTCCAACAAACGTAATGAGCTTCTGAAAATACTGTAATCCTGTCCTTTTATTACAAATACTGTCGTATGCATTTCAATACCCAAGGCTTATACATTATCTAGTTATACACACAAAAACACACACTGCACCAAATGATGAATTTCAGGTAGTCATACAATAGAGGCTGTCCAATTCAAAAATCCACAAGTCTCAGCCGTTCGCTTCAACAGTTTATTAAAAAACACACAGCACAAAAGATATCGGATTAAGCGCTTTCATCTCTTATCCAGAGACTTCATCAGAATCAAATACCTACAAGGCAAGTTAATTTAAATAATCAATGTATTGCACAATCATCCATTTCATTGGTTAAGTATACAATTGATAAATTGTGCATTCACAATTAAATTGCAAAAGCTTTGCTTGTAAAACAACATATCACATCCTTTCTATGCATTGATGCCATTACTTAAATGTACTTCCTCAAACTAAAAGCAAAAAACATATATTGCTCATTATTATTAATAGTACAAATGAATAAATAAATATATACTATTATGTTGTAAATATAGATTATTATTAAAAAATATGTATATAAATATACTGCTAATATATTATAAAATCAGAAAAAATAAGAAATATGTACTTATTTTTCTTTATTTCTAAAGGGGTTTTAATTTGTACCAGCCGTGACTCCTAGTTTAGAAGACATTTTGATAGATATAAAACTTTTCACTAGGAGTTGAAACTTGGTGCATTTATTTAAGAACAAGCCCAAGGAATTGAATAGGAATAAGACTTTGACTAGGAGAAGCACCTACAATCCCTCATTACAGCAAGACATACACAATTTTGAAATATGTCTAACTGGATTGGTTAGAATGAATTATTATAGTAATAGGAACAAACATTCCAATTTGTCTATGGATGAAAATAGATTATTAACACAGTTAAGGAATGATGAAAAAATACGTATAATGAAACCTGACAAAGGGGGAGGTGTGGTGCTGATGGAGCATTGGGAATATACGGCTAAAATGTTACAAATTCTTGACAATGTTGCATGCTACTCTTTAGTAACAAGAAATGAAGTGAATATTTCTTATAGGAGAATTGACCTCATCTTAGAAGACAACCTTATGCAAGGGCTTATTGATATGGACCTTTATCAATACTTTAAAGTCAGTAATCCAATTATTCCAGCTATATTCAGGATCCCCAAGGTACATAAAGGGATCCAAAATCCACCTATGAGGCCTATTGTTACTTCTAAAGGTTCCAAAACACAACCTATGGCCATTTATGTTGATGACAAAATCAAGAGGTTTCATAAGGGCTACGAACATATACTTATCGACTCTTGGGATTTTTTGGAGAAAATAGGAAAATCAGAATTTCTGCCAGAAGCTATTTTTATAAGAATAGATGTAAAAGATTTATTCTCAGTTATTCACCACGATGTGGGAATGAACTGGTTCGAACAAATGATTACTGAATTTGGCTTTTTAACAGCTGATGAATATATGCTGGTATTCGAAAATATGGAGCTAGTTTTAAAGTACAACTACATATATTTTCAGGGTGATATATACCATCAGTTGCATGGTGTGGCTATGGGTTCTGCCTGTGCTCCCCTATATGCTAACATAGTCATGTTATACTGGGAAAAACATTACATATTTGGAACATTGTTTTCTAAGTATATCCAGGGATATTACAGATTCCTGGATGATATTTTTATTGTTTGGGAGGGGAGTGAAAAAATGATTCCATAATTTATGGAATACTTGAACCAAACTACAAAGTTCTTGGAGTTTACATATACGAGTGATAGCATAGAAGCTAATTATTTAGATGTCACAATCTCAAAAGATAGAGATAATAAAAAATAAAAATCCAAAATATATCGTAAGGAATGCTTCTCCAATGCATATTTGCATTATGACAATGACCATCCGTCCTTTTTCAAGAACAACATTATTAAAGGACAGATGGTTCATATAGCTCGTATGACGTCTGATGAGGAAGAATTTTTGAAAGAAATAAGTTTTGTTCATGAGTTATTTAGCGATAGGGGATATCCTGATAGAATTATTGTCCCATAAAAGAAGCCATTATTCAAGGTTGGGGTGATACTTATAAACCATTGCTGAATAGTGGATTAATATTAAGAACTGGAGAACAAAGTACTGGATTGTCCAAAGAACAAAAAAACAAAGTTAATCCATATTTAATACTTACATATAGTAATAATATAATATGGTTGAAGAAATGTATTAACACAATGTGGAACATTTTTAAAAAGATACCATCTAATGTGGATTGTTTTTCTAGACCTTTAAGAATTAGTTATAGAAGAAATAGGAATTTGAAAGAAATATATGAACAAAAGAAAAAAGAGACACTGAGAGGAGCAACAAATAGAGATGGTACCTTTAAATGTGGTAGATGTAAGCAATGTACATTTATGGCTGGTACTAAAGAATTAAACATTACAAGCATTAAATATTCAATGAAAGCCAAGAAATATTTTAGCTGTTATACTAAGGGTGTGGTTTACCTTGCCTACTGCATTAAATGTTGGGCATATTATGTAGGCAAGACAGAGAGATTCCTTAGACAGAGAATCTATGAACATATCAGAGATATAGATAAAATGAATGAGCACAATGCCCTATACAGACATAAATTGAACTGCCAGCAAGCGGAGTTTAGATTTTGGGTATTGGAAGAAGTTTTATTGGGAGAAAGAGGGGGTGATTGGGAAACAAAATTGGAGTTTCGAGAATTAATTTGGCAATTGAGGTTAGATGCTATACATTTTCCTGGCCTCAATGACCATCTGTCCATCACCCCAGTTCTTAAATTGAGAGCTTTGGACCCTAAAAGACATTAAATTGATATAGGGGCAACCAAATTATAACAACAACAACTATACATTAATATTTAATAAAATAATATAAGATGTATTTCATGTAGATGATGAGACTTGTGGATTTTTGAATTGGACAGCCTCTATTGGATTATCTAGTTATGTAAATATTCTCTGCATGGCAACAATGAAAAGGCTTTCAATGCTGGTAATTCTTTAACAGTATGCTTATTAAAGCTTACTTGCATCTTACAATCTCCGACAAGCTTACCTGATGGTCATTAAATCATTGCTACTTAAACAGAGCAACAGGGCACTGTGACAGCATGCATTTCCTGAATAATAAGAAGCATAAATCAACAGTATAAAAATATGACAGAAAACCAGAACATTCTGCAAAATCAAGGACAGATGAAAAGCCATGGTTGTACTTGTGGTCTATCTTGGATGGGGGAATACTCTGCACACTTACACTGCATAACTGCTCCTTGCCTTTCTTGGACACATGCAGAGACACTACAATGGGGAGTGGGGTGCAACAAGTATGTCACAATTTGAAATGTCTCTGGCTGACAGTGATGGCTCTGACACTCATACCTCTCAACTTCAGAGCAAGAAATCTGGACAAAGCCATACATAGAACTAGAAGTGGGACACAGGCCCAAAAATAAGGACAATTTTTAAATATTGTTCTTATTAACTTAGATAATAGAATAGTAGTAGGTCTTGCATTAGTACGAATTTTCTGAAGGGTATGAAATCTGAAACTCAAATGTCTGCCATTATTGTCTAACTTCAATCTTTAATGACTTGCCACTAATTTGCCAGAAAACCACAATTTTATGAAAAACAGACCAAAAATGTGATGCAAAAATATAAAGTTGCCACACAATACAGCTGGGAACCTGTCAAAAAAGGGACACATTTTTAATATTAACACTGTTAACTTGAGCAGCTAACAAAATAAGAGCATCTACATGCGTTTCTGAAATAAAAGTAATCTATAACTCTGATCATTACAGTTATATATAATTGTAAACCCTCCACGTTTTTTTCGAAAATTGCCATTTTGAGGAGGGATTATTAGGGGAGAGCAACATTTTTGAGCCAAAATTGGGGACAATTGAGAGGTTTGGATATTTCTAATTCTACAAAGCAATTTGCATGTACCTCTCAATCTCTTAATGCAGAAAATCTGGACAAGGCCAAATATATTGGGGGAACATACACACACTACTAAAAACTTCTCTTGTATAAACTTAAGACAGTTGATAGAATAACAGGTCTTGCATTAGCATGCATTTTTCTGAAGGTTATGACATCTGAAACTTGATGTCTGTCATTTAGTGACTTCATTCCTGAATGATTTGCTAGAAAACCACAAATGTTATGAGGAGCAAACCAAAAATAAGAAGCAAATATCTATACATTCTACAAAAATATGGACAACTGAGAGGTATATTTCAACCGGGGCTGTCTGAGTTTGCTACCCTCCCCCCCTCACAAAATCATGATCGAATGGAGCCTCCCCCCTGCAGCCATTCCAATGTCCCATTCCTTGGTTATTTTGCCCCATTTACCATAAACACTGTAATGTGCATACTGCCTTACTTCTGTGATGATTTAGATTTCATTTGAAAGTTTTATTTTGCATTTTACAGCACAAACCCTAATAGATATCTGTTAAACAAAGCAATGCAGTCTCACAATGAAAATAGACTTAGCATTAAAACTTCTCTGCCCTTGAAACTCATATGCATTGAAACAGCATTGAAACCCACATTCAAAGAAAATACATTTTGCCAGTGGCAGATAAAGATTAACTTTGGGCTGTTTTCAAAAATTATAGGCCCCTTGAACATGAAACATACACATGCTCTTTGATACACCTTCCTGACTGTATTACATTATATTCCTTGTACAATACAGTAAAGTTGTTAGAGGGCATTTTAAATTTATTGTTTTGAACATTTTTCCAGTAAACAATGAAACAAAATGCATGCACCAATGACAAAACTGCCCAATTCAGAACATTTCTATCATAAAAAGTCTACTCAACCTTCTATAGTCCACCAGTATCAGTAAATATGCACAATCTCTGAAGTAGTAAAATCCACATTAAAGACATCTGTAACTAATAAAGAGGTTGCTGCTAGCAAACAACTTTATATGTCATTGTTTCATCTACAAATAAAGTGCCTGTTGCTCTTGAAGAATAAATTGCCTATGTTGCATGCATTAAAAAATGATAAGCTAGTAATACCGCAACAGGGAATGGATGGCAAACTGATAACAGGTTCATAGTTACTAGGTATCTTTGCCAAAAAGGACTGCAGCATCCACCCCCTTTACAATACAGTACAGTATCAGCAATGCATCTATCTACTGTGGGAGTAGAACTCACAGCCTTCTGCATCAAAAGCAAATATACTACCTGTTGTGCTATTAACAATGCAAGCAGAGTTAGTATAAGCAACACTAAACTTTTGTTCCCCTGCAGCTCTCAGCTCCTTGTAAAATCTACTCGACACTCAGCTGTATCTCTGAACTTTGCAGCACAAGAAATCTGGAAAAAGCCAACATGTATTGGTGGGGGGACAAAAGGCCAAAAACCAGGGACACATTTTAAACATTGCTTGTATAATGTTGGAAAGTTGCTAGAATAAAATGCTGTATTACCACCATACATTTCACTGCCACGTCTTGAACCCAGGGGACCCTGTGCAAAACAGTCAGAGAAACATACCACTATGCCAAATAAGCTGAAACAGAGGAAGACAAACTTAAATGGCTACCATTTAGTGAATTCAGTTCTCACCATAGCTGTCAACCTCTTAGCAAAAAAACACCTGAAAAAATTCAATAATGTGGGAATACAGCTGCCAAACATATTCAGTGAATTCAGTTCTCACCATAGCTCTCAACCTCTTAGCAAAAAACATGCGAGCAAAACCAGTAATGGGGGGAATACAGCCCCCAAACATTCAGTGAATTCAGGTCTCACCATAGCTCTCAACCTTAGCACAAAATACCTGGACGAGGCCAATAATGGGGGAATACAGTCCCAAAAATATGGGCAAATTTCAAATATCCATGTTATAAACTTAGACAATTGCTAGAATAAAAGGTTTTGTTTTACCATGTACTTTCTGAAGAATATGAAGTCTGAAATTCAAATGCCTGTTATTTTTAAACATTTGTTAACCAGGAAACTAGTCTGACTTGGAACAAAACAAAGCCAATTTTCAGCAGAGCAGGGAGAAACACTCCAGATACATTTTTGTAAGGGATGGGAGGACAGAAGGCACCCCAGCCAAGAATCAAACCAGAGAATCTGCAGTTGTCAGGCAACAATGCTACCAGTGCTCCACTGCACTACAAACCTTTGCAAGGAAAAATGAAGATACAGAAACCATAGATTTTATGAGGAACAGAACAAATATACTTGAATAAGGTCTCCTCTTAAATGCCTATATGAAACAATAGACAAGTTCAGATATTTTAAAAAACCACAAACTCCTCCACACGACTCACCCAAATACAACACAACTCTGACCACAAATGGAAAAATCTTTCACCGACTGTGAAAAAGAAGAAAACAATCAAGGAAACAAGATATCTTTCTTTATTCTCCAGCGCCTCGGTGTTACCACCTTTCAAGAGTATAAACACTTGCATATAAAAAAGCAAACATATATATATAGATCAAACAATTAATAAATTCTTCTTAATTATATAATTATTCAATTAAACTCCATTAAAAGCTTAAAGCAAACATTTCCAATTAAATTCACTATTAAGACCTACACGTCCTAACAATGTTTTTGCAAATACTGCACCTGTTACAACACCTAGTACCAAAATTATCTAAAGTTCTCGGCACATTGGCCTGAGGCATCAAAAATCTCCCGTGTACTACCATATCCTTTAGGTTCCTACCCCTTTTATAAGAAAAAAGGGGTTTCCTTGGAAGAATATTTACTAAAGATCTATCATCTGTTAAAAATTTCCAATAGTACTCTATAATATCCCTAATTTCTTCGCTCTTTACATTAAAAGTGGAAACAAAATAAATATTATTTCTTTCCTTGTCCTCACTTCAGATGTACATTTGGAATAAAAAATATGTCTTAAGTGTTAAGTGCTTATATGGTGATGAAAATGTTTTGAAATATAAATTATTGTATAAAGAAAGTATTTTTATTTTGAAATATAAAACTATGGTACCTGTAGGTCTTAATAGTGAATTTAATTGGAAATGTTTGCTTTAAGCTTTTAATGGTGTTTAATTGAATAATTATATAATTAAGAAGAATTTATTAATTGTGTGATCTATATATATGTTTGCTTTTTTATATGCAAGTGTTTATACTCTTGAAAGGTGGTAACACCGAGGCGCTGGAGAATAAAGAAAGATATCTTGTTTCCTTGATTGTTTTCTTCTTTTTCACAGTCGGTGAAAGATTTTTCCATTTGTGGTCAGAGTTGTGTTGTATTTGGGCGAGTCGTGTGGAGGAGTTTGTGGTTTTTTATTTTGAGTATGGCGACTGACCCTAATTTGGATGTGCCCCATATGTTTCGAGAAGATGCAGTTCTTCAGTCAGGTATAATAGGAGCAGGGAGCTCCAATTTGCAGCAAGCTTCACAAAGGACTATTGAACAATTTTTAAGTGGTTCCCGACCGTCTTCTAATACTACTATGGATAACCATCAGGCTGGTGTGGGGAACAGTCACATTTTTGATGTGTTTGTTAAAGAAAGGACTAAAAGGGTTTCTGATCCTTTTATTTCAGTGGGACAGAAGTTCCACAGTATACCATCGGATGTTAGAGAATTATGCCAGAAATATGAGAGACTGCTTGAAAAAGAAACAAGGGTTCATTTGAACATGTTGGGACTTCAGAAATATATTGAATTGGACATTACACCAAAAGGGCTAAGGTTTATAAAAAATCCTAGTACTCCTTTTGACATAAATTGTCCGGTAGACAAACAGTTCAAAGAACGTTGGTTCCAATCAGAACATAAATGTGTTATAGAGTGGCTACATATTTTACTGGAGAGGGATCAGATTAAACATCAAAATTTAAAACAAGAACTGGCTGTTCTCTCACAAACTATCAGTGTTTCTGTTAATATGGATAATATGAAATCTTTTTTGGAGAGAACTAATGAAAGACTTTTTGCACTAGAGTCTGAGTTAATTGAACAGAAAAAGTCTAAATTGGTTTGGGACATTAATGACTATGAGGCGGGTTCTGCTTTTTTCTATCCCTCTAATTGGTCTGAAAGAAAATGGAACCAACGTCGTAGGGTGAGATTCCAGGGTACGCCTTCTTCTTCTTCTTTTGTGTCTTCCGGTGAGGATTATCGGTCGGATGTAAGCACGGAGTTTCCTGAGCTTCCTCGACCTGAACAACCAGAGAATTTTACACAGGAGTTTCGGAACCAAGGGGGACGATACCAGAATCACCCTAAACAACAACAAGGACAGAAACGTGCTAGAAATTATGGACAAAACGCCGGTAGCTTCAATAAAGGTTACCAGGCAGACTTTCAGCAAGATCGAAGGTATGGGCAACAGTCTAATAAAAGATTCAAGCAGTAGTGATTGTAATATACCAAGTTTAGTGTTGAATTTGTCGAACTGCACCTTAACTATGGAGCAATTGTCAATTTTAGCCCTAGGGCTTAAATTTGTTCCGACTGTTTTACCAAGAGATTATGTGGTTAAACAAGATATATTTAAATTCCTTAGAAAGGTTCACCTAAAATATAATTTTTTTAAAGGCTTTCAAAATTCTTGTTTGGAGTCTAATTCTCCTTTTGCATGTGAGTCTGAGGACAGTATTTTCTCATGTGAAGAATTTTTGAATGATGATGATACAAATGGCTGTATTAACATGTGCGACAGAATAGATATTTCTTATGTCCCTACATCCAATAAGTTTATACCACCCTTCATTAACCAACGTATTATACAGTTTGGTTCAATGATAGGGTTTGGATGTGAAAATATTTGTAATAATATAATGTCAAGAAGGTATGAGGTGTCTTATAATTTAACATCCAGGGAATGGTACCCTTTAAAAGAATTAAGCGGTAGGAATGATATTGTCATTAAGCCTTCGGATAAGGGTAATAAAATTGTTGTGATGAATGTTATGCAGTATTATCGGATGTGTATGGACCATTTGGACAACAATGAGGTTTATGAAAGGAGTGATATTAAGAAATTCAATAAGGCCCTAATAGAATTTGGGTCTTTGTTGGATAGTAGTGTTAGATTAGGATTTTTTTCGGAAAAGGATGTTAAAGATAAATTGTTCAATGAAAGAAGTGAAATAGCTATTTTTTTCTGTTTGCCGAAGGTTCATAAGGACATGGTCAATCCCCCGGGTAGACCTATTATTTCTGCATGTAATTACTTTTTACATAATGTCGGTCTAGTACTACATAAGGTTTTGTTACCTTATGTTATTAAATCTCCAGTTTACATTAGAGACAGTGTGGATTTTTTGAATAAAATTTCTTCTGTAAAATGGAATAAAGACATATATTGGCTTGTAGTTGATGTAAAAAGCTTATATACTTCCATTAAACATAAGGATGGTTTGGAAGCGATAACATTTTTTCTGAAGGATAGCCCTTTCACCCAATTTGTTTTGGATATGATTGATTTTTGTTTAAAAAATAATTATTTTTATTTTAATGAGATATTATATAGGTAAAAACAAGGGACAGCAATGGGGGCTGCTTTTGCCCCCATGTATGCAAATCTTTTTATGTCCTATTTTGAAAAAAGGTTTTTGTTTAATTTAGAGTTTATGAAACAGAATGTGCAGTTTTATTTTCGTTATATAGATGATTTAATTTTTATTTGTGACGGTGGAATAGAATTGATTGATAAATTTATGTTAGATTTACATAAAAATCCCTTTGGTCTGTCCTTTGATGGTTTACAGAAAGGTAACAAGGTGATTTTTCTGGACCTTATTTTAGAAGGTACGGAACAAGTGAATATTTTTTCCAACATACATAGGAAGTTTTTGGATGGCAACCAATATCTTCATGCCTCTAGTTGCCATCCTAACTATGTTATGGAAGCCCTACCTTATGGGGAATTGGCACAAGTTTCAAAAATATGTAAAGTTCTTAGTAACTTGGAGAAGGAATGGGAAATAACATGTAATATGTTTTTACAGAGGGGGTATGATCCAAATACGTTGACACAGGCACTTAATAGGGTGAGGAAAGAAAAGGGTTTAGTAAGGAATAACTTCCTGAGTAAAAAACATAATTTTTATTCCAAATGTACATCTGAAGTGAGGGACAAGGAAAGAAATAATATTTATTTTGTTTCCACTTTTAATGTAAAGAGCGAAGAAATTAGGGATATTATAGAGTACTATTGGAAATTTTTAACAGATGATAGATCTTTAGTAAATATTCTTCCAAGGAAACCCCTTTTTTCTTATAAAAGGGGTAGTAACCTAAAGGATATGGTAGTACACGGGAGATTTTTGATGCCTCAGGCCAATGTGCCGAGAACTTTAGATAATTTTGGTACTAGGTGTTGTAACAGGTGCAGTATTTGCAAAAACATTGTTAGGACATTTGATAATATCAATGGGATTAAATTTGTCCCAAGAGAAGTTTTTACATGCAGAAGTAAGGGGGTTATATATGCACTTAGTTGTCCATGCGGACTGTATTATATTGGTGAAACAAAAAGAGAATTTTGCATCAGATTAACAGAATATATTAGGGACATAAGACATAAAAGAGAAAATAAGACTATTGCAACACATTTTAATGCATGTCATGAAGGTGATGTTTCTTTATTAAAAGGAACTGTTTTAGAAAGTGTTAAGTGTTTATATGGTGATGAAAATGTTTTGAAATATAAATTATTGTATAAAGTATTTTTATTTTGAAATATAAAACTATGGTACCTGTAGGTCTTAATAGTGAATTTAATTGGAAATGTTTGCTTTAAGCTTTTAATGGAGTTTAATTGAATAATTATATAATTAAGAAGAATTTATTAATTGTTTGATCTATATATATATATGTTTGCTTTTTTATATGCAAGTGTTTATACTCTTGAAAGGTGGTAACACCGAGGCGCTGGAGAATAAAGAAAGATATCTTGTTTCCTTTATTGTTTTCTTCTTTTTCACAGTCGGGGAAAGATTTTTCCATTTGTGGTCAGAGTTGTGTTGTAAGTTCAGATATTTTAGTCTTTCATAATAGCTTAAATTTTCACATCCATGGATGCCCTTGGTATATTTTCACTGTACTCTTTCCAGTTTACTCATGCTTGTTTTCTTACAAGGTTTCCATATTGTTATTCCATACTCACATTTGGATCTAATGTAACTAACAAAAGATGATTTCATCATTCCTAGACTTTATACATTTTTTTATACAATCTATAGTTCTATAACTATTACTAACCAATTGGTTGATGTGATTAAAAAAACTCAAAGCCGGACCCACCCATATACACAGGTCTTTAAATGAATCTACATTTTCAATTATAGTGTGCTGTATTAAATATTTTCCTTTCAGGCTATGTCTCCCAAATCTCATGTGCTTAGTTTTTGCTGTATTTATTAGCATATTATTCGCCTGTGCCTAATTGGTCAATTTAGCTAAATTGATTTGCAGGCACGCCCTGTCTGTAACACATGTAATCAATGTACCTATTTTCAAGTCATATACATCAGGTCTATATTACCAGATCAAATGTTTAGGTTATCGAACACCTAAACATCAAACTGGTAATACCGAAACTGAAAACCGTGAAGGGCGCAGGAAAAGACTTCCGTTGGCCACAAAAAAAACAAAAACAAATTTAAACCCAAATGAAGTGGGGGGTTTCACCCCACACACCCCTGACATGGGGGCTGTGGCTCCCCCACCCCCTAACTAAATATACCAACTCTGAGATTGCTCTACAGTAGACAAAATGGAAAAATCCAGCTAATGGCCAAGGGAATTCTTTCCCTGCGTTAAAGCGGCTGTTTGCATTTTTTTGCTTTCGGTATTACCAGTTTGATATTTAGGTGTTCGATAACCTATATATTCGATCTGGTGATATAGACCCTTTACATCATGCACATGGTAGAACACCTCAGATGAAAAAGATATATCTTAAAGATCCAGTCTGAACAAGTATGGGCACAGGACAGAGCAGTGTGGGGCACCCTTACTGTAAACTACAATTCCACATGTCTAATTGCTGTATGATACTTGCCATGTCATATTCATAGGTTCATAGGTTCATAGGTAGGTACTAGGCTATTGGCCCTAGGGCCTATACAAGCCCAGCCAAAAAGGTACCATTTTCTTTTGCCACCCAAGAAAATTATTTTCCTGTGCCACTGTCGAGCAGAGCCACAGAGGTGATCCCTGGGGTGAATATTCATAAATCATGCAACTATCCGTCTTATGAAGAGTAAAATGATATCTAACTTGATCAGTATTTTGTCTATGGCCATAATAAAGGTTGAAGTTAAGTCTATATAAGTTACATCATACCACAATTTCTCAGTGATAGCTGTTATTATATTGTTATAGAATTTCATGTACTAGGTGCTTATATATCTATTTTCAACATATGCATGCTGATACATGGTTTCAAGTCCATACCTTTCCATTCCTGACAGTAATTTATCCAAAATAACCTTTCTGTTTTTTCCACAACATAAAAGTAAACATATAAGTCTGTATGACTCTGGGTTTGTCCTATATCCCATTCCATTAAAGACATGTTTAACAAGTTCAAGTCTCCAATCTTGAGGAATCTCCCCATATTTAAATGACCTCGTGAATAATGGATACAATTGTACTGTAAGCTAGTGCCAAAGTGTTTTCAGGTGATTATTACTAATTCTGTCTCCTCTCTGTGCTTTGCCATGGTGTTGTGGGGTGTGTGTGTGTGTGTGTGTGTGTGTGTGTGTGTGTGTGTGTGTGTGTGTGTGTATAAACATCTGTATATATCTACATCTATCTGTGTATATATATATATATATATATATATATATATATATATATATATATGTATATATATATATTTATATATATATATATATATATATATATATATATATATATATATATATATATATTAGATAGATATGTGTGTGTGTGTGTGTGTGTGTGTGTGTGTGTGTGTGTATGATGTGACAGCATGAGATATTGCCAGCTCTGCCAGAAGTAGGACAGTGAATGTGTAACATATTCCAGCACAGCTAGCTGGAGTTTTGTAAATAATTATATGCCGTTTGTATATCAAACTGATTTGTACAGATGCTTGTGTTGAAAAATGCATTTGTAAAGTTGCTTGTGTCAAAAATATACTAATGGTGGGTCATTTGGACAGAAAGAAAAATCCACCTGTGTGTCAGATTGTAAGGTAACTGTTGAAATTAATATTGTAACAGAGGATACTGGAAGAGAAGAGTTTAATCTCAGTCCAGCTAACTTTCAAAAATAGTTTGAAATTAAATTATCTGGTATGCTATAATGATTGTATCTTACAGTTCTGATTGCAGCCAGAGATGAAATGTCTGTGAAAACAAGGACTAGGAAACCTTGTTGTATTGTCCATAGCCGTGAACTACTTGCTACCCTAGAAGGGTGGAAGTGTTGAAATGGTTTTACTGCTTTGAGATACTATAGCACATCTTAACAAAGCTCTGTCTGGATGCAAAACCCTTGGTAATGAGATGTGCAACACAGAAGGACTTTCTGACCACAGTGGCAATGTGGTGGTTGAAGGAGAGGTTGCTGTCAACTTGTGTCCCCAGATCTCTTATAATGCCTTCAGTATTCAGTGGGCTCCCACTGATGTGGTAATTAGTGGGAACTGTGTTTTTCCCAAAGGGGATGATGACACATTTTTTGGGATTAAGCTGAAGGCCATGGTTTCGACACCAGTCATTGGTCTCAGTGAGGCCTTTCTGTAGGATGTCTGCATCACTTGGGGTGTTAATAATGGCTCCCAGCTTGCAGTTGTCTGCAAATTTGGTCAGCCAGAATCCCTCCGTGTTGTCCTGGGCTTCTGAGAAGTAGATGCCAAACAGGAGAGGATCCAGGACCAATCCCTGTGGGACTCCACTAGTGAATGGTCGGCAGTCTGACTTGGAGTCCACTACTTTCACTCCGTAGATTCTATCTGTTTGCCAATTTGCAACTCATTTAATGATATAGGGGTTGATGCCTTGTTTGCTGAGTTTATCAATAATTTCTGAGTGAGGAATGGTATCAAAGGCCTTGGCCAGATCGAGGTAGACTGTATGAACTGCCTTACCTTCATCCACAGCTCTGGTGACTTACTCAAAGAAGTCAACCAGGTTGAGCAGGCATGATCTACCTTTCACAAAACCAAATTGCGTGGGATCTAGAGTTTGGAGATTCCCTATATCCTTGTTAATTAGGTCCACAATGATGCACTCCATAGCCTTACATATCAGACTCATCAGGCTAATGGGAAGATAATTTCCAGGGTCTGTAGTCTGTTTTATCTAAGAATAAATTTTAGAATCTTCATACAGGTTATCTGTTTGCATGACTTTACTCCTGCCACATCTTATGTATCAATAACATCATTTCCTATTATGCTCAATTATCTTTATATAAATTTTCTTCATTTTTTCTTGATATTGTCTCATACTATATTTAATTTGTCTGCCTATCTTGTTTATTTCAGTTTTCAAAATTTTAGTTTGACCTTGTTTCCATGTCTTATATTTTTTGTCTCTCACCTCAATGAAATATCTTGTTCATATGGACATATATCTTATTAATGTTGTGTGCTTAGATCCTAATGTAATTTTTTATTTGTTTGCTTTCAAACAATTTATTTTTCAAAACTTGTCACATTCCTTCTGCAGTTTTTCCACCGAATGCATCACTCCAGTTAGTTTTACATAGTGACTGTTTATCTTCCACTTAGTCTGTTATTAATCTTCTTTGCATTGATTTAGATCTCAGCTTGACAGAGTTATCTGGCAACAAATTTCAACCTTTACAACCCCATGATCACTGCACATCAATGGTGGTAAAACTTGACATTAAGCAAATGTCATTTTTTTAGGAACAAAAACAATGTCTAGTAAGTTCCATTCCCTTATAGGATTTTTTACAAACTATAGCAACTGTTGAGCGTAAACATATGCTGCAACTTATTTCCTTACTAATGTTGTTGGATCAAAATGATTTGTCTGTTTCTAGTAAATTTAAGTCCCCAATCACTATTATTCTTCCCTCCTGTGTTTCATGCAAGAAATGTATGAATTCCCCTAGGTCATCAGCACTTGACTTTTGTGGCTTATAAACTCCAGCAATTGTTACATGTTCCTGGGTTGTCTTTATTGTCACAGTTACACAGTCTACAGTACTGGTGTGATTACATGCTCAGTGATAGCATTAGTCTACTGTATTGGTGTTACCGCTGAACATATAATAATCACAGCTCTCATAACATCTATAATCTATATCATAACACATCCCTTGATTTTTTGTTAACATGTCTGTCCCAGTAAAAGCATTTATGCCCTGATAGAATGGCTTTCCAACCATTATTCTTGAACCATGTTTGTCAAACAGTATCAACATCAGTCTTGTCAGAACAGAGTAAACTTTTCTATTAAAAAAAACAATATTACTAATGCTCTTAACATTAACAACCATCAGAGATGCATCAGATTTTGCTATCTGTGAACTGATGAATTTTTATCCATGCATCTTGTATTTGCCAACTATTGTAAATTATCTGCTGTAAAATTTCTCTTCCCTGGTCTTGACAAAACACGTGACCAAAATTAGGTTTGGATACTGTAAACATTTAATTTTTTTTGAAAATGAGCCATTTTTCATGTAGGTATAGGCATTTACCCCCAAAATCTTTTCATTCATGATGACTTAACTCTCCTTTCTAAATGTAATATGTGAAAAATATATTGTACAATCTCTACAACTATGCTATCTCAGGGGGCTGTAAATTCCCTAACAGTACATTTTCTTGCAGAAGAGATCATTTGTACCAACGTGTATAAAACCAGATCCATGTTTTCTTAAATTAAGGCATTCTCACATCCTGTATTTTTGCTCCAGGCAAGCATAACACTATTCAATGTTCATTATCTTCTCTGCAAATGTGTCAGTTTCTCTAATAACTGAATCCTCCAATTACAAGTATATAACTTCTGACCAGATTTGTAGAATCTCCAACTTCTAATTCAATAATATCTGCTGTATCAGTCCTCACAAAGGAATAATCTTCATTCCCATTAGTCTTATTACTCCCACTGTTTTCACTGCTTTTTGCATTTGCAAGCATGCAGTTATCATGCAGCTGACTTTGTAGTTCTACAGCTTGAGCCATGTTGTCAGCTTTGGTCTTTCTCCTCTTTTTTCTTACAGTAATATTTTTCAATCCTTCCAACTTCAGTTTTGATTTTGTTCTTTTCACCTGCCCATTGTCTCTTTTTTAACTATCTTCTCTTTTGAAAAACTAATGTTTTGTGATAGAACAATGTTATCATTCTCTGTAATCTGTTGTTACATAACAACGCAGTGTCCTTTTTAGTGTGTATTCTATTTGCATTACAGACATCAATCCATTTATTTGTCTTCCTTATTTGTTGGGTTCAAAAATGTTATTGAATTAAAGAGTATAGATAAAATATAATAAGAATACAAATGCCATACATAAAGCTTGAACAAACAGAACAATGAATCATTAACTTTCTACACACACACACACACACATGTATATATATATATATATATATATATATATATATATATATATATATATGTGTGTGTGTGTATATATATAAATATATATATATATATATGTATATATATATATATATATATATATATATATATATATATATATATATATACATACACACACACACACACACACACACACACACACACACACACACACACACTATTCCTGAGATAGTAAAATAAAAGTTTCCATATTAGTAAACAGGTCAATTCAAGGGAACACAGTCCCTGACATCTGGAAAAAATCCTATGTCATACCTCTCCACAAAGGTGGCAATTCAGCTGAACCAGCCAGCTACAGCCCTATTACCATACTATCCCCCTTATCCAAAATTCTAGAAAAATGTATTCATTACCAGCTTCTCAAACACATCATACAAGACAACCTGTTAACTCCCACCCAACATGGTTTCCTGTCCTCACCACAGCACCTCTTCAGCTCTCATTTCATTTACATAGAATATCACCAAAGCACGGAGCAATACAAAACTAGTCCCATGCCTCTTTCTTGACCTATCTAAAGACTTTGACACCATTCCCATACCCTACTGCTCTCCAACCATTCTTCCCTTAACCTCTCCTCTTCTACTATACTATGGTTCTCCAGTTAGCTCTCCAACAGATTCCAATCCATCAAATGGCTTTCTGCCTCCTCCTCTTCCTCCCAGTCCAAACAGGTGTCCCCCAAGGGTCAATCCTTGGACCTCTCCTTTTTAATATCTTTACAAATAACCTACACACTTCCTGTCCAAACTTCGCACCAATACAATATGCAGTCACATCCACTATTATCTCGTGCTCTGATAACCTTCCCCACCTTCTTGCTCTTACTCAAGATTCCCTCCTTTCAGTCAAAAAATAGCTGACCAATAATCAACTACTTCTCAATCCTAAAGAAGCCCAAAACTTCTACTCTTCCTCCCCAAATCACTACAGTAACATAAAAATGCCTATCAGTATTATAATAATACAGTATCTTCTTTTAATAATACACTTATTTCTGTTGAACCACATACTAAGCTACCCAGTGTAATCATAGATGACCAACTAAAGTTTGACATACATATTCAGCAAGCCATCAAAAAGACCCACCAAAAACTAGGTCTGTTATACAGACATAAAAATACCTCACTATTAATGCCAAACATTCCCTGACACAAACTTTCCTTCTCTCAGTCTTACCCTATGCGGTCTCTTTTCTCACCAATATTCAGTCCAATCTATTAGCTAAACTTGAAACCACCTAACAAAACAGCCAGATTCACTGCCAACCTTCCCTATCACTCTCTCCACTGCATAGCTTTAAAAAAACTACAATGGCTTGAGCTCCATAACCAACTCCTTCTTCCCCAACTCCACCTTACACACACTATCTTAAATCAATCTTCCTGCTGTCCTCCCCTCACGGACTTCATCACCCCCTACTCTCCTAAGCGCAACCTACGCGGCACAGACTTACACCTCTTAGTCATCTACAAACCCAATAAAAATACTGGCAAACTTTTATACAGCCACTTCATCGCCAATGCCTGGAACAGACTTCCCCTTTCTCTATGGCGCTTGTCTGGTCAGTATAAAACAGAAGAACATTTATGGGTTCAGTTCAAGCAGCTTTATTACACACAAACACATCAGAAATGAGACTTTGTAACTTAAACTTAAATAAACTTATAAACAGACTGAATACCACACTCATACATGTTAACACTCTGTCTGTTCTCTCAAAATGGCACTGCTGCCTGCACGTGCACAGTATTTATAAGCACATGCTTACATCTGTAAATGCTTCTTAAAGGTACATACACACGCTCTGATCTACATCCTCCCTCTTTGAGAAATGATTCGTATACGAAATGACAGTATTCAATGACATGCAATTTACAGAAATGATCTTTTGACATGCAGTTATACAAAACTAATTGTTTGACATGCAGTTATACAAAATCAGACCCATATAAAACAATCATGTCCAGGTTGCTGAGTGTTTTACACTAGGTCTAGAAATACGACCTGATGGTGTAACATAAAAGTCAGAATTCAATCTAGCAATGCGGACTGTCTTCAAGGAATGTTCAACTTTGGGGACATCATTAGGAATGGGAACGGGTACTGAGACATGTTGTTTGGTACGGACATTGTCATGGTTGCTCTGAGATCTAGAGTCTATATCACAGGTACTATGCTGCAATATCATTTCTGATACAGGAAGAAAATGTCTGCATTTTCTCCTGTACTCTATACCCTCAAATTCCACTAAGTGGTCTCCACTCCGTACATATACCTCTCACTTGACCAGTTTGATCAATGCCTTTTGCCATTTGCATCCTCACTCTCTCTTCTTGTTTTAACGGATGAAGAAATCTTCTCATTTTATCATAGTTGGACGTCTGAGAAGAACGGTTCTTAAAAAGCTGGGCTTTGATTGCTCTGTTGTTTTTAGCATTAAGCACCAACAAACTAGAAAGGATAGGCAAGGTTTTTCTGGTTTCCCCAGATAGAAGTCTCTGAGCAGGTGAGCCAAGTAGGTTGCCACGGTGTATATTTCTGAGATTAAGTAAATTCAAGACGATATCAGTATTGTCAAGCTTTGACCTCTCCAGTAATTGCTTTGCACTCTGTACTGCATGTTCAGCAAGGCCATTTGACTGTGGATATTCAGGACTGCTAGTAACATGGATAAAGTCCCACTCTTTAGCAAATCTCTGAAACAATTGACTGGTAAACTGAAAACCATTGTCAGAAATAACTTTGTGTGGACTACCATGGACTGAGAAAAAGAAGTTATGTCTTACCATAACATTCCATTTGTATTGTTGATCCTCGTTCAGTCATTACGTGTGGGTAGTCAGTTCCGACTTCGGAACCAAGCCAGCCATCTTCCAAGCTCGTGCCAGCTACAAACTCTCGAGCTAAACTCTTACCCAGAATTCCCCTCTCCCTCAGATTGAGTTTGCAAGTCAAAAGAAGGTAGAGGCTACCTCTAGTCAAATGACCTAACAGAACCGAATGGTGATATCCACTAAAGGCCCCAGGAGGGGAAAGAGGGAGGGTCATAATGACTGAACGAGGATCAACAATACAGATGGAATGTTATGGTAAGACATAACTTCTTTATCTGATATTACTAATCCTCGTTCATTCCTTATGTGTGGGACAGAGTCCCCAGCTACCTTTATTCCTGGGAGGCTCTCATGGAAGGACATTCCTGAGCACCATAGAACCAAAAGATGCTCTTCCCCTGGAGGCCAAATCCAACTTGTAATGATTGATGAAGGTATGAGGACTAGCCCATGTTGCAGCTGCACAAATGCCATGTAAAGAGGCTCTGGCATGGAAGGCAGCAGAAGTTGCCACCGACCTTGTAAAATGAGCCTTTATGGTAGTAGTTAATGGGATATTACGTTCTCTATAAATGAAGGTTACGTAGTCTTTTAACCATTTAGCCAATGTGATCTTAGCAACAGCACATCCTAATCTAGGTCCAGAATAGGCCAAAAATAACTGGTCTGATTTACAAGATGCCTTAGTCCTGTTCAAGTAGAAGCGAATTTGCCTGTGAATATCTAGGGTATGTAGGCAATACTCTCCTCTGTTTGAATGATTGGGGAATAAAACTGGCAATTCAATGGTTTGATTAATGGACATTTCAGAGATCACTTTTTGGCAGAAAGGAAGGATTAATTCTCAATGACACTCTATCTCTATGAAAAATTAAATATGGTCTCTTGATGTGTAAGGCTTGAAGTTCAGAGATACGTCTGGCAGAAGTAATGATGACCAAAAACAAGGTTTTCCATGGCAAATATTTGAGGTCGCAAGAAGAAGCTGGTTCGAAAGGTGGCATTGTCAAAGCTTGTAGGACTAATGACAGGTCCCATGGTTGAGTACATTCTCTTAAAGGGGGTTTTAGATGATTCACACCTTTTATGAAAGTCTTGCATAATTTGTGTGACATAAGAGAAGAGTCTTGGACACCATCATGAAAAGTAGATATTGCGGCCAAATGAACTCTAATGGCAGAGGCAGATAGACCGGATTGAAATAAGGTAGACAGATATTCCAGTACTATCGACACTGGTGCTGAAAAAGGATCTACCTGTTTTTCTTTCAGCCAAATAGCAAACATTTTTCACTTGCTGAGATATGTAATTCTGGTGGAAGACTTATGAGATGCAATAAGAATGTCATGTACTAGCAAAGAAAGATCATTCTGCCTGGCAATCAAAGGAATTGGAGGAGCCAAGCTGTGAGCTACAGGCTATTCAAATTGGGGTGAATCAGATTCTGTGGATGGGAGATCAACCCTGTGGTTGGATGGAGAATCCACAGTTGAACTAGCAGGTGAGGTCAAAGGAAGGGGAACCAAATCTGACGAGGCCAATATGGTGCTATGAGGATTACTTTGCTCTTCAACTGGCGGGCTTTCTTCAGAAACTGGGGAATGAGGAGGAGAGGTGGAAATGCATAAAGTAGACCCGAGGGCCAATCGTGGACTAGAGCATCCCTGGGTGACTGTCCCAGAGGGGAAATCAGGGTGAAATAGTTGCTGCATTTGTAGTTGGTCGAGGACACAAAGAGGTCGCAGCAAGGAAGACCCCAGCAGTTGAAAATCTCCGCCGCTATCAAAGGATTCAGGGACCACTCGTGAGGTTGTAGAATACACCTGCTGAGTCTGTCTGCTATCACATTGGAACTCCTGGGAATGTGCATTGCTAGAAGAAAGCGGTTGGTAGCCATCGCCCATTGCCATATCCTCATGGCCTCTCGACAGAGTGGGTAAGATTTGGTTCCACCTTGTTTGTTGATGTACCAGACAACCGGCATGTTGTCTGATTGTATTGCAATAGTCCCAGACAGCAGCAGAGGATGGAATGCTTGTAATGCCAGAAGTACCGCCCTCAGCTCTAGAGCATTTATATGCAAATGGGCCTCCATTTCGGACCAAGTACCTTGGACTGTTTGTCCCTGGCATAGCCCCCCACCCCATCAGAGAGGCATCCATGGTCACTGTAGCCTTGGGCTGTTGGGGGGAGAAGGGTCGAGACCATTGTGATGGATTGTGTGCCATCCACCAATTTAAATCTTGCTTGCACTTGTGAATTACCCGAATCTTGGCTGGAATAGGGTACAGAAAGGGATACCATTGGGTGAGCAGTAGCCATTGTAGAAGCCTCATGTGAAACCTGGCCAGGGGTGCAATAGTAATGGAAGCTGCCATGGAACCCAACAACTGGAGAACAGAATGAGCTGTGGATTTCTCCCGTGAAAGGATTGGAATCAGTTGCTGCTTTATCCTTACAATTCTGTGCTCCGGAATGGATGCTCTGCAATTCTTTGTGTTCAAGATTACCCCTATGAATTCTGTGGCTGAGATGGGGTGAGATTGGATTTTAGCCAGTTTATGGTTATGCGTAGCCTTTCTGCAGTGAGAAGAGAGTATGCCAGGGCGTCTTCCAATAGATGTCTGGTGGGGGAGGAGAAGAGCCAGTCGTCTAAGTATGGAAACACCTGGAATCCTTGTAGTCGCAAGTGAGCTGTGATGACTGCCATGCACTTTGTGAATACTCTGGGGGCTGGAGAGAGTCTGAAGTGCAGTACTCTGAACTGGTAATGACTGGCTCCCGCACAGAAGCGAAGGAATCTTCTTTATGGTCTATCCACTTTTATGTGGTAGTGCGCATCTTGAAGATCTGTCGAGCACATCCAATCGCCTTTTTCCAAAAGTGGAAGGAGAGACTGTATTGTGACTATCTGGAATTTCTGTACCTTTGCAAACTTGTTCAATACACTGAGATCCAAAATTGGTCTCCAGTCCCCATTTTTTTTTTTGGCACCAAAAATAGTCTTGAGTAGAATTCGGATCCTATCTGGTCTGGAGGGACAATTTGGATGACTCTTTTTCTTAACAGCTTTGAAATCTCTAATGCTGCTTCTTCCCTTTGACTGGGTGGAACGCCGGGTAAGCTTATTAGGGGAGCGGGACAAAGGTCGAAGGGGATATGATAACCTCTAGTTATTATCCTTTGTACCCAAGAATCAGTGGTAATGGTTAGCCAGGCAGAAGGGTACAAAGAGAAATGACCCCCAACCACTTCCAGAGGAAAACAGTTGGGCCACTCTTCAGGGTCGCTGGTAGGATTGGCCAGGAAAAGAATCCCTGGAACCCTGGTTAGACTCCCTCTGCCTCAAAAGGGGCAGCTTCCCTGAGAGTTTCCCCCTCTGCCTCTAGGAAAGAACTCGGCCTGTGTGTCACGGAAAGAACCTTGAGACTTTTTGTGCCATATCTTCCCACTCTTCTGGTTTCTGGAGAAAGCTCATTGAGGGGAAGAATAATGGACACCCACAGCAGAAAGGTCTTACTGTCCTGTTCACATCTGGCCAGTGTGCTTTTAACCTTGGGTCCGAACAACGAAGAGGCTTCAATGGGAGCATTGAGAAAGGAAGCCTTGAAGGGTTCCGTGAAATTACACAAACACATCCAGGCATGACGTCTCAGAAAAATGCCTGAACCCGCCACTCTAGCTGCTCCTTCTGATGTGTCAGATATCAGGTGCATGGAGAAGTTAAATATCAATTCGATGGTGGCTAGCTGAGAGGCCACTTTGTCACGGACCTCATCAGACATAGCTCCAGCCAAAGTTTCAGAGAGCTCAGAAATTGAGTCTCTTTGAAGCCTGGTAAAACGTGCCATATAGTCCAGGGACCTGACTGCAAAGGTCGCTGATGCAAAGGTATGCTTCTCTATTCTGTCCAGAGTCTGGGGCTCTTTGTTGGGTGGATGGACAGTCTGACTTTCTTCTTCCGCCAGGTCCTTTTTAGTTGCGGCCACCACCACCAAGGCATCTACAAGAAGACCTTTGGACCAATGGAGATCACTAGCAGGAGGGAACAAAATTTTATCTAGCCTCCGGGGAATGGCCTCAATGGTGTCAGGAGCCTTCCATGCATGCTGCACAATGAGCTGGACAAGTTCGTCGGCAGGTGGAGTAACCCAGGAGGTAGGGGCCTGGGCACGAAAGGCCTGCAGGAACACAGACTCTTCAGAGGTCAGGTTAGAGGGCTGCCAGTCACCTCTCTGTTTAAGGATTTCAAGGATATCACCAAAGGATACCTCAGATGGTGATCGAGGGGACCCTTCCCCATCATCAAAGTATGTGTCTTCAGTAAGGGACTCCTCTGTGGAGTTCATGTGCTTCCTCTTGCATGAGCTCTTTTGATGATCTTCCTCAGAGGGAGAAGCTGGGAAAACAGCGCAAAAGGGGTCTTCTGTGGGATTATGTCCTGAGGTCCTTGCGCCCGGTGTCTGCTAGGAGCGGCTTGTGTACATTGTGGTCCAGAGGAGGGTGGGGAGAGTGATAGCACAGGATCGCCAACTGACACAAGAGCCTTCTCCATTAGCTGGAAGGCTGGTCCACCTGAAGAGGGGTGTGGACCCATGTCAGGGGTCACCCCTCACCCAAGTGGCTCAGCCTGCCAACCCGGAGTCCCTGGATGGCTGTGAAATGCCAAAGTACATACACCACAGCTGACATCTTGGGCCGTGGCAAGACTCTTCTGCCACAAAGGCAACTGCAGCTTCTTGGTGAGGTCCATAAAGGGAACCATAGTGGGGGAAAACTGTGCTATATCAAGAGGCTTCAAAGAAAATGAAGGAGGAGAATAAGTAGGGGTCTTTGGTAAAGGGTGATCACCTCCCGAGGAAGGATAGGTCCTGGGGGGGCAGGATACCTCTGGCCAAAAGCAATTGATCCACAAGACGCAACACATTGTGTTCAGAGAGACTTCTAGTGGATTTCACGGACATGGCTGAAGGACAGTCAGGTCTATCCAAGGACGGAGCAAGCTCAGTGCCCACCACAGGGGAGGTCTGCACTGAAAACAATGGAGCTGTAATGGTCTGAACTACTGGTGTCTGCACTGAGGAAATCATCGGTGCTGAAGGCATGGTCTGCATTGACGATGAGGTCGGTACCGAAGTGGTTGTCGGCGCTAAGGCCTGAGCCAAAAACATCGAGGATGAAAACTGAATGGTTGGTACTGAGAGGGTAATCGGTGCCGGGTAAGTTGTCGGAGCCAAAAAATGAATGGATGTCGAAACATCCATTGATATCATAACAGTCTGCATCGACTGAACAGTCAGTGCCAGTAAGGGAGTCTGAACCAAGGAGTTCCTCGGTACCGATGCAGGGGGCACACTAGTCAGTGCCAAAGTTGCAGATGGTGCTGATAGCCTCGGTGCCAAAGGTCTAGGCACCAAATGCGCTGAAGCCAAAGAAGTCAAATCCAAACTGGAAAGGTTAGCTTTCTTAGGTCTCGGTTCCTGAGAGTCCCCTGCTGGGAACGAAGGAAGAGACTTGACCATTTTTTGTTCATCACTCTTTTTCTTATGGGATATTGGAGGGGTTGAAGCCTCTGACTCAGAAATAGCCTCTGAAAAGGGAGATTTAAGTAGCCCCTTCAATATTCATTTATTTTTCCTTTCAATTAACGTCCTGTTAGAGAAGTTCTTACAAATCCCGCAAGGCAGGTAAACTGTTAAGTGAGGCACACCCAAGCAATAGACACATAGGGAATGTGCATCAGAAGTAGGTAATTTATGGCCACAACCCAAACATCTTTTAAACCCTGGACTAACTTTATTGTCTGCCATGGTTAGAAGGAAAGGAGAAACCAGAAAAATACCAGCAATGGTACAAGAAATACCCAAAGGTAAAAAGGAAAGGGGTTTACCAACGATGGTAAAAAAAGGAATTACCTTGCGGTAAGTAGAGAAGAAGAAGAGTTGAAAAGAATTCAAAAAAGGTTGTTGCTAAATGCAATAAGGTAAGAGATAACTATCTAATAACTTTTTTGTGAAAAAAGCTGTCTTAGAAATTAGGTATGAAGAAAAATATTGTATTTAGCTCAAGAGAAGTAGCTTGACACGATTGAATGGCGATGCGGCAAATGAAATCTGGGGTAACAGGGAGAGGGGAATTCTGGGTGAGAGTTTAGCTCGAGAGTTTGTAGCTGGCGTGAGCTTGGAAGATTGCCGGCTTGGTTCCAAGGTCGGAACCGACTACCCACACGTAAGGAATGAACAAGGATTAACAATATCAGATATGATGTTTCATCTTAGTAATAACAGCACTGGATGTTAGGTTAGGTAACAAATCAATCTCAAACCAGTTCGAATAAGAGTCTACCAACACTAAGTAATGTTGATTATTCCACTCAAATATGTCATTTGCTACTGTTGACCAAGGTAGTTCAGGAATTTGGCTTAGCTGAAGTGGCTCTTTTTGCAAATGCAGCTTAGTACTGTTGCACACTGAATAAGAAGAAAGCAATTTATCAATGTCTTTTTGCTAGAAAAGGCCAAAATACTAGTCCTCTCTCCCTTTTTTTGGTAGAATCAGAACCTGGGGTGGCCACGATGTAAAATCTAAATCTATCCACTCTGTAAGGAAGTAAGAACAGCAACTTTTGGATCTTTGAAAATGATACCATCTTCCATCAGCATCTCATCTCTTCACAGAAAGTAAGGTTGTACTTCTGGTGGTACACAGGATTGCTTTGACGGCCATCCTACATTGATGAAGTGTTTGAGCTTTTGCAAAATTGGATCAGTCTTTGTATCATCTCTCAGCTCATCAACTCTTGTGGTAGAAAAGTTACACACTTCCTTGAGATCAAAGTCAAAATTCTCTGCATCAAGCTTTTTTGTGATATTTCTGGGTGATCTGGATAAAGTACCAGCCAGATAAAGATGTTTACACCTTGTATAGACCATTTTGAAATTGTACTTTTGCAATTTGAGCATCATTCTTTGTAATCTTGCTGGAGTAGAATGCAAAGGCTTCTTTAAAATGGTGACTAGAGGTTGATGGTCAGTTTCTATTTGGATAGCTCGTGCATAAATATAATCATGGAACTTCAAACATGTGAACACAATAGCCAAAAGTTCCTTCTCAATTTGAGCATACTGCATCTCAAGTTTGGGTAAGAGTTCTAGATACATAGGCAACAGGTCTGCCCTCTTGAAGAATAACTGCACCAAGACTATCTTTAGAAGCATCACAGGAATGAACTACTGGTTTGTGGATATCATAGTATCTTAATGTAGGTGGGTTAGCAATTTGCTGTTTGAGGTTAACAAATGCTCTCTCGTGTCATTATAACCATGACCATGCAACATTTTTGCATGTCAAGTCTCTTAAAGGCACTGATACCTCACTAAATTCAAGGATAAATTTGCCCAAATAGTTAACTATACCAAGAAAATGCCATAGGGCTTGGACATTGTCTGGAGCTGGCATCTCGAGAATGGCTGTTTGTTTAGAAGGATCTGGTCATAAGCCTGTACTGTGAAACAATTGACCTACAAATGTACTTCTGCTAGTCTGAATTTGCACTTCAGAGGATTGAGCTTTACATTCACTTCACATGCTCTGACCAGAAGTTTCCTGAGGTTTCTGCCATGCTCTGCTTCACCATTACCTCCAACCAGTAAATCATCAAGTATTATTGCACACGGGTAGCCTGAAAAAAAATTGCTCCATTGCACACTGAAAGATTTCACTGGCAGAATTTATTCCAAAAGGCATCCTCAGGAATCTGTATCTACAAATAGGATACTGAATGTAGTCAGTAGTGAGTATGTGTGATCAGGCATTACTTGCCAAAATGAACTCTTTGCATCTAAGACAGAAAAAACAGTGACATTTGGCATGAGGGTGGCAATCTCCTTGACTACATGCATAGGATGATGAAGTCTCTCTAATGTCTTGTTCAAGTCTCTTGGGTCAATGCATATTCTGATCTCATCTGAATTTGTCTTATGCTACCAAGGAAGACACCCACTCAGCTGGTTCTGTAACTGGACAAATCACACCCTGCTGCACCATTTTGTCTAACTGGACCTTGACTTTGTTCTGCACAGCTATTGGAAGTCTTCTTGCTGGTCTGACCACTGTACTGACCTCTGGATCTACTTTCATGGAGTACACAACTGGAAGTTTGCCTAGCTTGCCACTGAACACATCAGCATATTATGAGAAAATAGCATCAGTAAAGCTGGAACTGGGATATGTGCTTACATAATGGACTTCCTTGATAAAAGAAAGCAGTTTCATTCTCAAACTGTCTCTGAGACCTAATAATGACTGCACAGGTCTTTAGCCAACGTAAAATTGCAAGCTGTAACTGTTCCCAGCCAAATAGCATTAAAGCACTACTGAGCCTTCGGTTTGAATCTCTTCACCTCCATGAGCAACAAGCTTCACACAATTGGCCAAATTAAGTTGCTCACCAGCTCTCAATTTAGCAAATATTTCTGCTGACATTACATTACTCTTTGAACCAGTATCTACTTTGAGCTCTGTGAGTTTACTATTGATCACGACAGTACAAAATACTTCATTCTTTGGCAATAAATCTACCGCAGTAACCATTTCACCGACCACTGATACACCATATACATAGAAAGTAGGGTTGCAGCTTTCTACATGATCACTTTGCTTTTTTGAGTGACCTTTCTTAATAACTGAGCGAGGCTTGCTTGATTTACAAAACTTGTGAAAATGGTTCCATTTTTTTCACTTGTGGTATTGCTGACCAAATGCTAAGCAGGTCTCACTTTTGGACACATGATTGGCACCGCAATTGCGACAGTTAACAATAAGACTTGACTTGGGTTTTGCTGACTCACTCTTATGTTGTACTGAGCATGCCCTTTTTACTGAGCTAGTCTTGGAACCTGCTAGAAAGCTATGTGTTCTTCCTGCCAAACCCGCAGGGGTTGCTGCTACCATGTGCTTAGGCCTGTTCCTGATAGCCTCATGTTGCATGCTGCCTATATTTGCTCTAGACACTGTTAAACCATGTTCTTATCACTTGTAAGCATAACCGCGTGGCGCCGGTTAGCTAGGGTTAAACTATTCCAGGCTCCATGAAGTCTGCTCTTCAATTGTTCCCTTAAAACTAGTCAAACTCTCAAACTAAGCACTCAAACTTCCCTTTTACAGCCCAGCACTTGCTCCAAGCTCTCAGTAAGCACTAATAAACACTAACACAACATCTCCCCCTTTACTATACAATAGTTCAAGGCTCCCTATATCGTCCCTATGGGAAATCAGTAAACAGTTCAGTTATCCAAACAGGCATGTCCAAAGGGGCAGTTTCAGGTATACTCTCCAGTCCAGCTGGTGAATCTGGGAATCTTGAGGCAATGTTACAATTGCCTCATGTACACGGACAACCCTCTCCTCCTTCCAACAAACACAAATGTATGTGAGAGATGTAACTATACAGCCAAACTAGAGGCCATGCTCTCTCAACCCAAGGCTGGAACAGCCAGTCAGGAGAAGAAGGGAAACACTTGCACCACATTTCCAGTCTCACATAAAACAGTCATACATGCACCAGCAAACAACACACATAAATACTCAAAAACATATCCAAGCAACCTCCACCCTCAAACAAAAACCTCATATCACATACTTCACAAAGCCAGTGTGCCAAGCAATCACAGCCCATAAGGCACAACAACACACCCAATACACTAGTAATAGGTGACTCCATAGTCAGGCACAGTGACGTCCCACTCACTAGACTGAACAAAGGATCCACCAGATAACACAAGCACTCAGGTCACTCCAAAACAAGTACAAATATGACTCTGTCATTGTACATGTTGGTGTGAATGACCTGAGACGTACCTCCCTGGACTACATGAAAAGAGACATAGAAGAGCTCTCTGATCATGTATCCCAGGCCGGTATGACCCTGACCCTGAGTAGCATCTTGCCCTTACCAAGAATGATGCCACAGTATGAGGAAAAAATGATCAGTTTTAACAACTGGCTAAGCTATTGGTGTCATTCAAAGGGGATCCAGTGTCTGTCAGCCTGGGACGACATGCTCGACAAGCCACGCTGCTTCGCCAGAGATGGCTTGCACCTGTCGCCTTTAGGCTTTCAAATACTGGCCAAGGCTCTTGCTACCCCCATAGTGCCTTTTTTAGGCAAGGCTCAAAAGACAAACCCGCCTCCATAAACAACACAAGAAACCAAAAACTGAGGTTAATGCTACTCAATGCCAGAAGTCTAAACCTCAAAATACATGCACTCGTGGCACTCCTTAGCATGGAGCAAATCGATATCTGTGCAGTAACAGAAACCTGGTTCAAAGCTCCAGAGAGCACCCCAGCACTACCAGGCTACAACTCATATCATAACTAACTTTCATCCCCAGAACCCGGACCGAAATACAAAAGGGGGGGGTGCATCCATTTTCATAAAGGATACCCACACCTCCAGGTTAGTAGCACAGCACGAGGCCTCGGAGACCATCCATGTGCAACTAACAGTGGGCAAAGCTGCTTTTCAGATTGTAGCCTGCTACAGATCACCTACCTTGTCTCAGGACTCCCACTCAGCATTCCTGAGAACAATGGAAAATATAAAGGTCCTACCAAACACCATGATATTGGGAGGTTTCAACTACCCAAACATTGACTGGGAGAATTACTCTAGTACAAACTCCTTTACCAAATGCTTCCTAGAGTTTATAAACTCTAACGCCCGGGAACAGCTGGTCACCGCGCCCACTAGAGGTGACAACATACTGGACCTGATCATCACCAACATGGGGGATCAGTGTTCCACATCAGAGGTAAACCCCTCGCTCGTGAGATCAGATCATAAACTAATCACACTGGACATCCACATCCGACCCCACCCCCAGTCAAGGAAATCACTGTGAAAAACTTTTCAAAAGCAAACTTCACACTTCTCAAGACCGAGGTGGAAAGTTTCAAAGCCCCCTTACTAAAAGATAATGCTACCCAAACCGCAGAATCCTTTACAAGTGCATTCTATGAGCATCTACAGGGATGCATGGATCGAGCCATCCCAAGTAAAACCAAGACTCACTCCTCCAAAAAAAGGAAACCAGTCTGGTGGTCCCTGGCCATAAATAAGCTATACAACAGAAGGAGGAAACTACTACATAATAGAGCAAAATCCCAAAAAGGGAAGGCATCATTGATCAATATTAGCAAGAAACTACCATCCCTCATAAAATCATCCAAGTCCAGTTTCGAAAGAAAAATTGCCTAAGACTCTAAAGATAACCACAAAGCCTTCTTTAGCTATGTCAAAAATCTTGGTGGTAGCTCTCAGATATGCTCTGAGCTAGTGCAAAATGGCAAAAAATACACTGAACCAGCTGACATTGCCAACATCCTGGCTGACAAGTTCAGTGCAAACTTCACCCCCCCCCCACACCCCCAAAAGGGCCGGTGTCCATCCCAGAAGAATGCAGAGCCCCAGACATCACGGACATGCAGTTAAAAACATCCCTCTCCAAAGCTAAGAACACAGCATCAATGGGACCAGATGGTGTCCCAGGCTGCGTCTTACACAAGCTCCAAAAGGAACTAAACCTTCACCTAAATTCACTATTCAGTCTCAGCCTTACCACAAGCTATGCACCCAAAGAATGGCATATGGCAACAGTCATCCTGCTCCACAAAGGTGGTGCCACAACAAAACCTGGGAACTATCGCCCTATAAGCCTGACTAGCCTGGTCTGCAAAGCTATGGAGTGAATCATCATGGAACTCATAAACAGAGACATTGGGTACCTCCAGACACTGGACCCTACCCAATTCGGCTTTGTTAAAGGCAGATCCTGCCTCCTAAACCTCGTTGACTTCTTTGAAACAGTTACCAAGGCCATAGATGAAGGAAAGGTAGTCCACACAGCCTACCTGGACCTTGCTAAGGACTTCAACACCATTCCCCACTCTGGCATCATTGCTCACCAGCTTGAACGTCAACCCCTATGTCATGATATGGGAGGCCAACTGGCTCACGGATAGAACACACATGGTCAGAGTTGTGGCTGCCATGTCCGACTCTAAACCAGTTACAAGTGGCGTCCCACAGGGCTCGGTCCTGGGACCCCTCCTGTTCAGTATATACTTCTATGAGGTACAGGCAAACACGGGAGGACTATGGCTGGCCAAGTTCGCAGATGACTGCAAACTGGAGGCCATAATCAACTCTCCGGCTGACACAGACTTCCTCCAGAAGGGTCTTACAGAGACAGATGTCTGGTATCAGAGCCATTGCCTCAAGCTTAATGCCAAAAATGCATAGTCATCCCCTTTGGAAAAAACAAAGTGCCAACGAATTACCACATAGGTAGTAATCCACTAGGTACGGAAAATGTAATTAGGGACCTGGGGACCCAGGTAGATAGCAATCTCTCCTTTGATAATCACATTGCCAAAGTGGTAAGAAATTCTTTCTATGTAGCCCACCTAATCATGAAAGGGTTCACCTCTAGATCAAGAGAGGTCATTGTGCCCCTCTACTCATCACTCATTAGGCCCATAATAGAGTACAATGCCCCATTTGGTATGTACCTTACTTGACACCTGCAACAGCTGGAAAGAACACAGAAGTACCTCACCAAGAGGATCATGGGCCTCAAAGAGATGCCCTATGCAGCTTGACTAAAGAACCTCCAGATATAATCGGTTGCTTACCACCTGCTCAGAGGTGATCTCTGCCTGACGTATAAGGCCATGTCCAACCCAGAATTAATGGACAATAAGACTTGACTTGGGTTTTGCTGACTCACTCTTAGTGAATTAAATCTCAGCACAACAATAAACAGGACATGCTGGAGGGATAGATTCCTGTCCCAGAGACTTCCCTCGCTCTGGAATAAAATCCCAGTCTATGTTAGGCAGAGCCCCTCGCTGACTCTCTTCAAGAGAAATCTTGACGAGTGGATAGGAAATCGTAAATTTACCCCTGGGATCACTTCAGTGGCCCTACTAGACAGAGGCCCAGGAAACTAATTTAAAAGGGAGGTGAAAGCCAACACATTCTGGCTAGGCTTATAAATGCCCTTGGGCAGATAGCCTATTACCTACCTATGAACCTATGAACTTGTGTGCCTTTCTGTGAGCTCATGGATTTGACAAATCTCTATGGCTTTGCTTAATGTTAACTCACTGTCACAAAGCAAAATCTTTCTCACTGCAGCACTATTAACACCACACACAAGCCTGTCCTTTATTAACTCATCTTTCAAGTCACCAAATCTGCAGGTTTTGGCCTTATTTCTCAAGTCAGTGATATAAGCTGTAAAGTTTCACCTGGCTTTTGGTCTCTTGTATAAAATAAGTGCCTCTCTAATGTAATATTTGTCTGGGGGTTGCACATTTCTCTAAATTTACATTTTAAGCACTCATGGTCCTCCCTTGATTCAGACAGTACCAAAATATGATGGCTTTACCCCTCTCCTGCATATACTTCTGGTGCATACACAGATGAATGATCTCTTTTGATGACTTCTGACCCAGCTAAATCATGCAAAATGAATGCCTTCATACATGTATCTTTGTCTGAAAAAGCTGCTTGTATGAAAATATTGCATTCCTGCTCAAATACTCTCCAATTCTCTGCTATATTATAATGAAACAAGTGGACCTGGTCTGCAAAAATGCTTCTGTCATATAAACACACAGTAGTGAAGGTTTTTGGAATTATGTATGAACATACACACAAATATATATGCCAGAACTTTATGCTAGTACTTGTAATTATGCCCAAGAGCACAACAAATTATTTGAAATAACTGCACTTTGCCAAATAAGTCTCCATAGCACAAGAACACTCTGAAATCACTGTACTTTGTGAAACCACTCCTTATCAGTGGAAGAAATACTTTGAAATTACTGTACTTTGCAAATAAACTATACATAGCAGAAAAAGCTCAGAGTAAGAAGTACTTCAAGATATATGCACTTTGCAAATAAACAGTACACAGCACAAGAACTCTTCAACATGGCTGTACTTTTGTGAAATAACTCTGTATAGTGTAAGAAACACTTTGAAATGGCGAAATTCTGCAAATAAATACACACAGCACAAGAAACTTTTTGAAATGGCTGTATTTTGATTGCACTTTGCAATATAACTGTACTTTGCACACAGCAAACTCCTTGAACTAATTGCACAGTAATAAAGTACACACTCTCTGCAAACACTGCACACTCTGAGATACTTCGAACAACTTTACTTATACTTTGAATGGCTTCAGTCAATGTAAAATAGTAGTTTGAGCCCAAACACGGTCTTTTATTACTAAAATACATGCAGTTGCCTTGCTCTTTAAGCTTAATTTGCCCTTTTTATTGTACTTGTTATGCCCTTTTAATCTCTTATGCTCAATATACTTTTCTTGTGCCTGTTTTACTTTAAACATGCTTGGTATGCAAACCAAAGGTAATTTTGAGCCCCATATGAATATCTCTGCTAGTTTTAGCAAAAATTATAGTTTCATTTTGTTTAATTAATAATGTGTTTTGTGCCTTTCGTTTGCTTAATAATACATTTCTGTGCTAATTGTTTGATTGGCTATCTAAAGATACAAAACAAATTATGCACCAAAGGGACAAACTATGGAAGCTTTACCAAAACAATAAACTGCCCAATACCTTGCTCCAATATAAACAGCTCCGTAACCTTGCAAAACAGCTAATAACCAAGGACAAAAAATCCTACTATATCAAGCTCCAGTCCAATAACAATAAAAACCCCAAGCAATTCTGGAAATCAATAAACTCACTTCTCAGTCCAGGAACCAAGAATAACCCCTGTCCTGACCCAAGCAAATCTGACCTTGAACTAGGGCTAGGCTCTGAATTTAATTCATTTTTCATAGAAACTATTTCTGACCTGACCTAGACTTTTCCCAACAATAACCCACCTGCCCCTCACTCTTCCCCATCTAACTCCCCTAATAATCCTCCCCTAATGTTCAAGCTCATACCTGTCTCGACTAACTTTATAAAAAGACTTTTGTCCAAACTTAAACCTTGCTCTAATGCTGCTGACGATATTCCCTCCTCCTGTGCTGCTGAAGGTATAGCTCTCCCAATCAGCATCATAATTAACAGAGCTATAAAGGAATCATACGTCCCCAAACTCTGGTGCTCAGCTTATATTCTTCCTCTTCATAAAGGAGGCAAAAACACCAGCATCTCAAACTTCCGCCCTATTGCTCTGCTCTCACCAATCTCCATAATCCTAGAAAAATGCATCCATCTTCAACTTATGCCTTTCTTGACCCAAAACAATCTTCTTATACCTACCCAACATGGCTTCCGCCCAGGCCATAGAACTATAACCGCTCTACTCTCTTTTCTTGAAACTGTCAATCAAGCCCGAGATTCAGAACACTTGGTTTCTACTGTTTTGTTCAATCTGTCTAAAGCCTTCGATACTGTTTCCCACAAACGCCTTCTCTATCACCTCTCAAACCCTCATTTCTCACCAAACACTTTATCCTGGTTCTCTAGTTACCTGTCAGACAGATCGTAGGCTGTTAAATGGAAGAACTCCACCTCTTCCTTCTTACCTACCCCAACAGGTGTACCGCAGGGATCCATCCTTGGGCGTATGCTCTTTAATATCTTCATCAATAACTTTCACACTGCTATTCCTAATGCCAAAATCATTCAATACACAGATGATTCAACCTTAGTCTGCTCTGCCTCAAACTTCTCTGAATTGCTGACTAAAACCCAGACTGCTTTCTCAACAACTGAAAACTGGCTATCAGTTTAGAGGAAAATGGCCTAAGAGAAGAGTTGTTTGATTTAATAGAGATGGACAGACATATTAAGATCAGTGAAAGAAACAGATTACAGAAAGTCAATAAACCAAAAAAAGTTAGAAGTTTGATAAAACAAATAAACACAGTAATTAGGACTGTCCACTGAAATTCATGGGATATAACAGAAGTAAATTAGGATATATTACTGTGCAGCTAAATTAATAACAAATAAAGTCTTGCCACAAAAATACAGGGTAGTAAGGGAAAAGAAGGGGAGAAACTGAATGCCATCATGGAAGTATTGAATACAGAAAACTATAAAGCAATTAAGACAAGAAGTGTCACTGTTGGAAGAGTATAGAAGAGGGAATAGATCAACAGAACAGATCAACAAAAACACACAGTATCAGAACAGATCAGGATCTATCGTACACTATCACAAATAATAAATTAAAAATATCAGTACAGGCAGAAAAACTTAGAAGATATGCAGATAAATATAAAGGAAAAGTGCAAAATAAGCAATTTATTGATGACCCAACAAAGTTTTATAGAGAATTAGAAAACAAGGCAAAAGGAATCAAAATACCACCAAACAAAAATAAATAGATATGTTTTGGATAAATATTTATGAAGACCCTGTGGAACATAACAATGATGATAAATGGATAAAAGAAGTAAAAGAAAGAATAAGAAGTTGAAATGTATAGGATATGCAATGGGATGAAGTAATGGCCAGAGAGATTGAAACAAAGTTAAGAAAAGCTCCTAAGCGGAAAACCCCAGGTCCAGATGCAGTACCTAACTTCTGGTTAAAAATATTAACATCTTTGCATGAAGACTTAGTCATGAGTAAGAACTATTTATATGCACACCCTGAACAGACACTAGCCTGGCTAACAACAGGAAAAACAATACTCCTACTTAAGAGCGAACCTGCAAGTTATCTTAAAAATTATAGACCAATAACTTGTCTTCCAAAGACATATAAACTATATACTGTAATTGATGCTGACAGAGTTTATAGTCATTTAGAAGAAAACTCAATCATGGCAATAGAACAAAAAGGTAATAAAAGAAAGTCATATGGAACAAAGAGATCATTTGATGTTAAATAAAGTCATAATGGAGAACTGTAAAAAGGACAAGAATCTAAGTATGTCATAGACAGACATAAAAAAAACATTTGACAGCATCCTACATTCAAGATACAAGACTACTTAAGAATGTATAAGATGCACCCTACACTGATTGATTACCTTACAGTGACCATGGACAATGACAAACCACTCTGCAGTTAAGCCATGATAAAGGAGAAATTATTATTCCAGGGATAAACATTCAGAGGAGGAATATTCCAGGGTGACTCTGTCACTACTGCTCTTTTGTCTTGCCCTTAACCCATTAACCTGTCTACTTAACAGATTAGGTCATGGCTATAATTTGGCTGCCAGAAAACAGATGATTTAAAACTGTATACTTTGTCAGATGAGGAACTGAAAGCATAACTGCAAGTGGTCAAAACTTTTTCAGATGATATAACAAGGTCATTTGGTCTTGATAAATGTGCAAAAGCAACTTTTAAAGCAGGAAAGCTGCAGCACCAAGAAAACATCAGTTTGGGACAGGAATGTGATATAAAAGAACTTGAGCAAGAAGAAGTGCATACATATTTGGGAATTAATGAAGGATCAACAATAAAATATGAACAGATGTTAATAAAACTCAGTAAGGAATATTTTAGAAGGCTTAAGTTAATACTAAAAACAGCACTGACATCAAGGAGCAAAGTCCAAGCTATAAAACAATTTGCTCTTCCCGTCCTAACTTACAGTTTTGGAGTGACTGACTGGCCCCAAAAGGTGTTGGATAGTTTGGACAGGAAGACAAGAAGGATGCTTCATGCTCATCCAATAATTTATAAAAATCAGTGCATACCAAGACTATATTTTCCCTGTTCTGAAGGAGGTATGAGCCTCCTCAAAATTAATTATATGTATAGATCTGCGATAGTGGCACTGCATACATATCTGCTGACCTCACAAGACCCAAATGTAGTGAAAATTTTAAAATATGAGGAGAACAAGTCTAAGATGACTTCCCTGCTTAGTTTAGCAGAAGCATATCGGGGTCAAGCGGGAATGGAAATCAAACCAGAAGTAGATAAAAATCAAATAACAACTGAATGTGCCAAAAAAACAAAACAAAAAAAGAATATAAGATGAAGGATCAGATGAGAAGGGAAGACGTGGAAAATGCATAAATATGGTTATCTCTCAACCTCCTGGAGCAAGAAATCTGGAGAAAGCCATCAATAATTAGGGGACAAAGGCACAAAAGTAGGGACATTCTTTAAATATTGCTTTCACAAACTTAGAAAATTGATAGAACAACGGGTTTTGCATTAGCATGAATTTTCTGAAGGGTATGAAATCTGAAACTCAAATGATTGTCATTTTCTGACTTTAACCCTCAATGTCTTTTCCAGTGATTTGCCAGAAAACCACAATTTTGAGACATGGACCAAAAATATGAAGCAAAAAATCTGGACATTCTGCAAAAATCTGTACAGTTGTGAGGTATGATGCAAGTATAGGAAACTCTTGGAACAACCTCACATTGATCAGGACTGTACACAGGAATGGCTAAGGAGAGATGAATTTAAATTAAAAGACAAAAGGTTAATATTGGTGGCCCAAGATAGTGGCGTACATACAAATTGGTTTACAAAGTCCATTGAACATGTGGGAGAAACAGATAAATTTAGGTTTTGTAAAACAGAATTGGAAACAGTTGCACATCTTGTTGCTGGTTATGATATACTAATGGCAGAAGGATTGTATACTGAAAGGCATAATAATGTAGCAAGATCATTGCACTGGGGATTGTGCAAACCTTATAATACTGAAGTAGTTAAAAAACACTGGAAACATAAGCCACAAAGCATCATAGAAAATGATGGAGTATATATCACATGGAATTATCCATTACCAGAAGTTCAAAAAATAGATGCACGAAAACCATATATAGTTGTCCAAATCCACTGCCAATCATGAGAGGACCAGAGTTCCACTGTGGCGAACCCTAACCAGGAAAAGCCGAAAGTCTTTTTTAGTAGTCCATGAAAAGAAGACAAAAATGGCACTGACTGTTGAAATTGCTACACCTAGTGACTACAGTGTCTTATGTACAGAGAGACACAAAGTCATAAAGTACTAGGATATGTAGGCAGAAATGAGAACAATATGGAAGAAAGATGCCCAAACAGTTCCAGTAGTAGTAGGAGCAACAGGTCTTATAAAAAAGAATTCACAATCATCCTTAGATATATTAATGATACATGTAACCATGTATGAACTGCAGAAGGAGTCATTACTGGGCACATTGCGGGTGGTGCACTAACATCAAAGACTGAAATAATACTAATTTCATGAACTTTAATTATACCTTGACTTAGGAATGGGGTCCATTCCCATCATGGGATTAGAAACTCAAAAGACTTGTCGAAATTAAAAAACCCAAAAAACTAAATGTCAGTCCCTGTGTAAATCATTGGATAGCAAATTGTCTCACAAATAGAACCCAGGAAGTTAGGGTGAAAAGTGATAACTGCTCCAAAAGACCTGCCACTAGTGGTGCCATCATAAATACCCCAGAGGACAGCATGATCCTCCAAGAGGGCCTTTCGCAAACAAATAACTGGTATCAAAACCATGGTCTGAAACTATGACTCCCCCCATCTGGGAACTATCAAATTGACAACACACCACTCAAAATTGATCTTGTCGCTTGGGATCTCTGTACTTATGTCAACAATGAATTTTCCATTGATCACCATGTGCTCACTGTTGTAAGACAGTCCTTTTTCATGGCATACGTTATATTTAAAGGTATTACATCCAGATCCAGGGATGTAGTTGTTCCTCTGTACATGGCATTTATTAGGCTGATCACTGAGTATAATACCTCTTTCAGTATTTACCTGCCCAAATACTTGTCACAACTGGAATAACCTCAGTGCTTTCTCACTAAAAAACATAAATGGTCTAAATTGTCAAAACTATGCAGACCATCTCAAAGCCTTGTCTCTCTTCTTAGTATCATACAAGCTACTGAGAGATGACCTCAGACCATACCTTCCAACTATACCAAATTACTCAGTCTTTATTGAGTTTTAGGGTCCAAATAATTGGGTGCCATGATTCTTGAATGGCACCCCTGCATTTCAGATTTTTCCCATCTTTTTTTCCCTTGTTTTCTAAATTGATGTCATCAATGTGTGCAATGAAGTCAGCTCCATTGGGGCTACCAGCCTGCTGGAATTGAGTGGGAAGTCCTGTGGGTACTGCAGAGGGGGAAGTCCTGTGGGTACTGCAGAGTGGAAAGGATTCTGGCTGCACTTACAAGCTGCAGGGATTTCAGATAACATGTCAGAATTGAGTGGGAAGTCCTGTGGGTACTGCAGAGCAGAAAGGATTCTGGCTGCACTTACAAGCTGCAGGAATTTTAGATAACATGTCTGAATTGAGTGGGAAGTCCTGTGGGTACTGCAGAGGGGAAGTCCTGTAGATACTGCAGAGTGGAAAGGATTCTGACTGCACTTACAAGCTGCAGGGATTTCAGATAACATTTTATATTTTGACTGGCTGTATTTATTCTGGCACTCAGAAGGAAGCTTATTATTTAAGGTGTGTGTGTGTGTGTGTGTGTGTGTGTGTGTGTGTGTGTGTGTGTGTGTGTGTGTGTGTGTGTGTGTGTGTGTGTGTGTGTGTGTGTGTGTGTGTGTGTGAAAATGCCCCCAGTTTAACAGGGTTTATATTATATGAATGAAAGTGCATATAACTGAACGCTCTAATGAGTGGAAATCCCAGAAATTGAGATGCGTGCTGTGGGATCGCTGTACAGTGAAGATTGGAGTATTTGGTCTTTCCTCACTGTAGTGCAATCTCGGAGTTGGAATATATATTTAGCGGGGGGGAGTGGGAGGCACAGCCCCCCAGAATATCATTTTCAATTTCCAGGATTTTCGCTCATTAGAGCGTTCAATTATATGAACTTTCATTCAGATAATATAGACCCATTTAATACACCTGGTGGCTAGAGGTACTCAGGCTCAAACCCTGTACCTTGGGTACAATGTAAAAAGAGCCTAAAGTTTCAGACTTCATATTCTTCAGAAAATAAATGGTAATACAAAACCTTTTATTCTAGCAATTTTCTAAGTTTATAAGATCAGTATTTGAAATTTGACCCTATTTGGGGGCTGTATTCCCCTATTCTTGGCTTTGTCCAGGTTTTTTGTGTTAATTTAATACACCTGGTGGCTAAAGATACTCAGGCTCAAACCCTGTACCTTGTCCCTAGCCACCACCACTTCCAAATTTATACCTCATAGTTTTAATCTGTTCCTCATAAAATCTGGGTTTTTCAGGATTAAGTTTATAAGATCAGTATTTGAAATATGACCCTATTTTGGGGCTGAATTCCCCCATTATTGGCTTTGTCCATGTTTTTTGTGCTAAGACATTGAGAACTATGGTGAGAAGTGAGAAATTAATTCACTAAATGATAGCCATTTAAGTTTCAGTCTTCCTATATTTCAGGAAACTGCTGATTTGAATTAGTGGTGTGTTGCTCTGACTGTAGTGCACATGGTCCTGGGTTTAGGTATTGGCAGTAAAATGCATGGTGGTAACACAACATTTTATTCAAGCAACTTTCCAAAATTATACAAGCAATGTTTAAAATGTGTCCCTGGTTTTTGGCCTTTTGCCCCCCCCCCCCAAAAAAAAAAAAAACCTGAAATTGAAAATATGTGTGAGAAGATGCATGTGGGTTACACTACTGTCATTCTATATATATATATATATATATATATATATATATATATATATATATATATATATATATAGTGCATAGATGTGGAAATAGACTTTTATGATGGAAATGTTCTGAAATGGACAGTTTTGTCATTATTAGTTCATGCATTTTGTTACATTGCCTAGTGGAAAAATGTTCAAACAATAAATGTTAAATGTGCTCTGTCTAACAAGTGTGCTGTATTATACAAGGTATATCATTTAGTAGTCAGGAAGGTGTATCAAAGAACACATGTATGTTTCTTGTTTTGTGTACAAGGGTCCAATGATTTGAAAACAGCCCAAAGGTAATCTTTATCCACCACTGGCCAGATGCATTTTCTTTGACTGCAGTGTGGGTTTCAATGCTGTTTGAATGAATGTGAGTTTCAAGGGCAGAGAAGTTTTAATGTCAAGTCTATTTTCATTGTGAGACAGTATTGCTTTGTTTAGCAGATGTCTATTAGTGTTTGTGCATTGTGCTATAAAATGTAAAAATAAAATCCAAATAATCATTGTAGAAGTAAAGCAGTATGCACACAGTGTTTATGGTAAATGGGGCGAAGTAGCCAGGTAATGGGACATTGGAATGGCTGCAGGGGGACTCTGGTGTCATATTTTGGTTGTCTGTTCTTCAGTTTGCATTTGAAAGTTCATATCCCACAATCCCATTGGAGTGGGTGGGGTTACATAATTGTGTATGCAAACTGTATGTTAATCAGCATACAGATTTGTACCTATTTTTCATGGGCCTTGCCCAGATTTGTGATGTTTCCAGGTTGAGAGGTATGCCTCAGCCTTGCATATAGAGCTTCACCAGACCCTATCCTGTTAGACCTACAACACATTTGGAAGTCCAATGGTATCATAAACACCCACTCAAGGGATCTCATTCTCTTTTACAAAAATAAGTAGAACATGTTGGACAGATAGATTTGTATCACAGACAATAACACGTCTATGGAGCTGTCTTCCACTCCACATAAAGTAAAATACTTGTCTTATTCTGTCCAAATGTAATTTGGATGAATGGGTGGGTGACCACAAATTCATTCTCAGTTTAGCATCCCTGTCCCTCATGTTTAAGGGAGATGCACATTTCCCAATGTATTCTTGTTTGGCCTATCTGTGGGTCATATGTATACAAAATATAATGTCTAAAAGCTACCATGGGAATGTAAGGCTAGATTTCTTAAGATCATCAGAGACAAGTACCCTAATAAGTATCTATGAACTCATTTGTCATCTAGGAACTACAAGACACCAAAGTGTATGAGAGGCTACATGCAAATTACAAGCCAGTACATGCACCAGCATTGTTTCTACTATCTTATGGTAGAATATGATATGAAGCAGTTACACAAGTCCCAACATTTCAATGCAGCCATCATAAAGTTACAGTAGGCCTATGTCATATCTCATAAAAATGCAATGCATAAAAGTGCAGTATGGAGGCTAACAGGATGATTCTTTGCGTGATCCTTTGCTGATGCCACAAAGCCATTCTAAAGATGGAAATATAGACCAAACTTGCTTAAGGAAAATCCACTTCTGGGCTGACCTGGCAGGCCTTGCATTTAACTAACTCCCCTTCATCTGGTAAAGTTTGACCTTGACCACCTGCTTTGTCTTGGTAGATAGCAAGGGAACAGGGGAGGTACACCTCATCAATCACCTTTGTGTGTATCCTAGAGTATAAGCACAACCAAAACCCTGATTGAGTACTTGGAACTTACCTAAAAATAGGCTTGCATTTGGGGAGCATACTCTGAAATGCTCCTGATCAATGCTTTCTAGTTTTGCTCAGGACTGGGAACCTTCTAAGACATCGTTCTTGGTCTGGCAAGGTACAGTGTCTCTGGCAGAGGACAGTCCATTAGACCCACCCATACCAGGGTAGGAGGTTCTGGCCATACATATTTATCACTTGATTTATATGTGGTGGGACATCTCCCTTTCATTGCAAGAGCATACCCTTAGACAATATGGACAGGTGAACGTCTGATTACTGATGCTAGGTCCCTTAGCCTCTGATACTTTCCCCATCAGTTGCTCAACCCCATGTGTGGCCAAGAACTGACTTGCCCACCTCAGAACTGAGTTTAAGAGAGGTTTTTTCCTTACTTTAGGAATGAGATTCAAAGATCTTTATCTCTGAGATAGATAAACAGAGAATTCTGTATCCCTGCAGCTCCTTCGTGATGGCATTTCCTTTGGAGAAGCAGTCAAACTCATGTGGTTCTGTATGAACTGGACTGGCTTGTGGCCCTTTATCTTCCAACAGAAATATTTAAATGCATATACTGAGAAGAAGGAGTAGGATCTTTGTGTCATCTCTCTTCTAGAACTATCGCACAAAGATGCAATTTTTGCAGCCTAGAAGTATCAAAGTGCCAAGCCATTTGTTCTCAGAAATGCAGTTGATTTCTACAAGCCTCCCAGCTGAGTGGAGTGAAACACTTTCTTAACATTCTAGTGCTGATTCCTTTATGATCTCTTTGGTCTAGCTTAGGTCCCAGAAACTACAGCATCTCCTATCTTACAAACAGATTATGAGTCTAAGTCCTTGAACAGGGTTGGCAAGAGAATGATCTCCTCTACAAATTAAGGTTTAGGTTCCTCATAGGTTCATAGGTGTGTACTAGGCTAATGGCCCTGGAGCCTTTACAAGCCTAGCCCATAGAAGTGCCCTGGCATTGTGCCACCCGACGTTAGTTCCTAGTGCCTCTATCAAATAGAGCCACTGGAGTGATCCCCGGGGTGAACTTTCTATTTCCCATCCACTCATCAAGATTTCTCTTGAAGAGGGCCAGTGTCTGCTTGATATGTATGGGAAGTCTATTCCAGAGAATGGGCAGTCTCTGGGTTATGAACCTGTCCCTCCAGCATGTTCTGTTGATTGTGGTAATGAGGTTGAGGTCTCTGGAGCATGTAGTGTGGAGGGATGGGGATTCTTTAGATGGAGCATTTCTAAGTCAAGCAGAGATCGCCTCTTAGTAGACAATATGAGACAGAGAATAGCTGGAGTTTTTTAAGTCTCTCCATTTAGGACATATGTTTAAGGCCTAGGATCCTCTTTGTGAGGTACTTTTGTGGCCTTTCCAGCTGTTGCATGTGTCTAGTGAGTAAAATGCCAAATGGGGCATTATACTCGATGACTGGCCTAATGAGGGAAGAGTAGAGAGAGATGATGACCTCTTTCTTCCTGGATGCAAAACCCTTGGTAATGAGATGTGCCGCATAGAAGGGCTTTTCTGACCACAGTAGCAATGTGGTGGTCGAAGGAGAGGTTGCTGTCAACCTGTGTCCCCAGATCTCTTAATATACCTTCAGTGTTCAGTGGGCTCCCATCGATGTGGTAATTAGTGAGAACTGAGTTTTTCCCAAAGGGGATGACAAAGCATTTTTTGGCATTAAGCTTAAGGCCATGGTTTCGACATTAATAATGGCTCCCAGCTTGCAGTTGTCTGTGAACTTGGTCAGCCAGAGTCCCTCCATGCTGTCCTGGACTTCTGAGATGTAGATGCCAAACAGGAGAGGACCCAGGACCAATCCCTGTGGGACTCCACTTGTGATTGGTTGGCAGTCTGACTTGGAGTCCAATATTTTCACACTGTGGGTTCTGTCTGTGAGCCAGTTTGCAACCCACCTAGTGGTATAGGGGTTGATGCCTAGTTTGGTGAGTTTATCAATAATTCCTGAGTAAGGAATGTTATCAAAGGCCTTGGCCAGATCAAGGTAGGCTGTATGAACTGCCTTGCCCTCATCCACAGCTCTGGTGGCTAACTCAAAGAAGTTAACCAGGTTGAGCAGGCATGATCTGCCTTTCACAAAACCAAATTGTGTGGGAACTAGAGTTTAGAGATTCCCTGTATCCTTGTTAATTAGGTCCATGACGATGAGCTCAATAGTCTTACATATCAGACTCGTCAAGCTAGTGGAGTGAAAATTCCCAGGGTCTGTTGTTGCTCCCCTTTATGGAGAGGGATTACTGTAGCAGTGCACCATTCGGTAAGGACAAGACCTGAGGTGAGGCTATGATTGAAAAGGGCACACAGATATGGTGCCAGTTCACTTTGTAGTTCATGTAGAATACATCCAGGGATATTGTTGGGTCCCGTGGAAGCTGTATTCTTGGCCTTGGCCAATGCAGCTTTAACATGTGCTGCAGTAATGCTGGGTATCTGGCATTCCTCTGGTATTGTGATTGGTCCTTTAGGGGGGAGAGAGGGGTAAAGTTGGCACTGAATCTGTTGGCCAGTATGTTGGCAATATCTGTTGGCTCAGTATAGGAGGTACCATTGTGCAGTAACTCAGAGCAAACCTGGGTATTGCCATGAAGATTCTTGATATAACTATATAAGGCTTTGTGGTTGTTTTTAGTGTCTGCTGCAATTCTGTCTTCATAGCTGGCTTTAGAGGTTTTGATGATGGATCTCAACCTTTTGTTGAGGCTAATAAGGGAGTTTTTCCAGTCTTGGGACTTCACCATTTTCTGCAACAGTTTCTTCCTTATGTTGTAGAGTTTATTAATGGCAGGGGACCAACAGATTGGCTTCCAATTTTTGGAGGAGAGTGTCTTGGTTCTGTTGGGTATTGCTAGTTTCATGCATTTATGTACGAGTTTGTACAGTCCACTGGTGTATGATTTGGTAGTCATGCATCTAGTTTCCATTGACATGGGTGCCATGAAGTTAGCCACCTCTGTTTTTAGGAGCCCAAAGTCAGCGTTGGAGAAGTTTTTCATGGTGGTTACTTTTGTGGGGGGTATGGGTGAGATGTGGATTTCCATGGTGATTAATTTGTGGTCAGATCTAATCAGAGAGGAATTGACTATTGATGTAGAAGAACGGTTGCCCATGTTTGTAATAACCAAGTCAAGGATGTTGCTTCCTCTAGTGGGGGTAAGAATGAGCTGGTCCAGGTCATTGGAATTGATGAATTCCAGGAAGCGTTGGGCCAGTGTATTCATGCATGAGTAGTTTTCCCAGTTGATGGAGGGGTACTTGAAGTCATCTAGTATGAGAGTGTTGAGTTGGACCCTAATAGTTTCCAGGGTGCTTAGGAACATGGAGTGAGAGTCTTGGGACATGGTTGAGGACCTATAGCAGGCTACGACCTGAATCACCCTCTTACCCAATGTTAATTGTACCTGAAGTATCTCAGATGTGTTATGCTGAGCTACTATTCTGGAGGTGTGTGTATCCTTTATGAATATGGAGACACCACCACCTTTGGAGCTTCGGTCCATGTTCTGGGGCTGAAAGATGTGGAATGAGTTATAGCCTGGTAGCGCAGGGGTGCTTTCTGCTGCTTTAAACCAGGTCTCCGCTAGAGCACAAATGACAATGTTCTCCATTTTGAGGAGTGCTTCGAGCAAGTGCATCTTGAGATTTAGACTTCTAGCATTGAGCAGCATGACTCTCAGATTGCATTTATTTATAGCTGTTATAGTGGTAATTTGGTCTTCCTTCTAGGCCTCTGGTACAACAGACAGTATACAGAAGACACTAAACAGCAACAGTCTGTCTTGAAAGAACAAGTGTTGCCTACCCAGAGTAAAGTCCTACCTCTCCAGGTTCTAATTATCTCTTAGTGAATTAGGTCTCCTCTGAACAGGGACTGGTAATACCCTTTCTCTGGCTTTCAAAGTGGGTTTCATTTCATATAGCCATATGCAATTTTGACTGTACTGATATTTTAGCTAAGACAAAAGGCTAAGTTACATGTCTTATTAGGTGATTGTCTCCTTCTCTAAAGATAAGCTTAGACTGCCCATTTTGGATGCTTGCACATGGGTAGAAGTCCTCTTTGAGCAGACCTTGCTGTAGGTCTGTTTGATAATCTCCAAAGAAGGAACAGACCTTTATTACCATGAAGGGTCTCTATGACTCACCCCTCCTCCTCACTTCTTCTATGATGAGTAATTTTCCATGCAGAAGAAGAAGAAGAAGACTCTTCCATGCAATCTGAGGATGTCTTACTAAACTTCATGTAGTTCTACTTTCTCCAGTTCTGATGTCCATGTCTGCCAGGAGGATGATCCTCAAGCTCACATGCTGGAATCCTAATGTTGTCCATAAGTGTCCATTTAAGTTGTTCAACAAGTTCATCCTGACAGTTATGAAAGGCCATTGAATTCTGGACTTGTTCATTGTGTCTATGTAAGAGCATTTTGGTCTTCCTGCAGAAAGATCTGACTCAGAGACCATGGCATCTCTGCTAAGCTCTTCATGCAGGCCTGATACTACTTCTCAGAAGTGGGTTTACTCAAACATATCTTACATTGGGTTCCAGACGGTGATACTAACAGTTATCATATCTCTGCTGCAACATGGCACCCGGATGTTGTCTAGCCATGATGGATTGCATCTACAACTTTAATATCAAGGGTCTGCACAGGACACTGCTTGGCTTTACTCTGGTAGGCAGCTCTTTCAAGACAGACTGTTGCTGTTCAGTGTCTTCTGTGTACTGTCTGTTGTAGCAGAGGCCTTGAAAGAAAAAGGTTTTCATTAATTCCCTCACCTGGATAACAGTCTTTTGTTGACAGCATTGTGGTACACTGTGGTAGTCTCCCTGACTAAGAGGCTTCTGTGGTTACAGGCCCTGGGATTCTTTATAAACTAGATAGCCTTTCTAAGTCAATGATAGATTGTCTTCAATGGAACAGAGCTGAAAACTCTTCATTGTCCATACTTCTTGCTCATGGAGAGGGTGCAGGAAGTCATTACTTTAGCAATCTGGATGAAGATATAAATGATATTTAAAGCTGAGACCCTTCAGCTCCATGGGTTTAATGGTATCCATGATCTCATGGTGTCATTCACATTTCTGGGATATGAGTGTTGTACTGGATTGCAAAAGGGTCAGGGCTGTAGAGTCATTACATATCTTCAAGTTTCAGATTTTATGTAGGGGCTGTAGAGTACTGGACATTCACCTGTTTCATTGCAGTCTTTCTTTTCCTTCAGCCAAACATGTTGCAGATCTTTACTAAAAATATTTTACAGTTAGTATAGAAGGGGCATGTTAGCTCTTTCATAGTTTACAGAGGGGGACTTCTCCAGGACTGTGGGTTTGTCATAAAACAGCTAGAGCTATGGTTGGTGCATTTTGTCTTGGAAGTCTTTGGTGGCAGAATTGGCACACCCTCTTCTGATCTGTCCAACAGTCAATCAGTTCATTACATGGTACCTAAATAAGTCGGTGGGAAACTGTCATACATCTTTGCAGAGAAGATAAGGAAACCTGGCTTTGTACTATAGGAGAATACAGCACTCTTTTGCCCATTCATATGTTGGAAGAAGTTAATGTGCTGTGGACTCCTTGACTTAGTTATCTCCCAAAGCTGAAAATGAAGAAGCCTTGCCTGGTTTGAGTCTTCCTAGTGTGGGCCACACTGGAAATCATCCTGCTTATCACATGGACAGATGCAGACCTTCCCTTTTCTTCTACCTTCTACCTTCCTGCTACCCCCATGTGTCTGGATGGTCTTTCTTTTCACAGGCTGTTATTGGAAGTTCCCCATAAGTAAGACAAGTACATAGTTCTACACCTTGTTGATGTGATTTGTTTTGTTTTTTAGTCTTAGATTCAGCATGCTCACTGGATAGGGCAAATGTTTGGCTTTTGGGCTAATTGTGCTCTTCTTTTCTAAAGTTCTACATCATGACATGTGCTGCCAGGTAGAGCATCTGACAGTCATGCTCCCCAATACTACACACCTAGGGCATCTGCCCACTTTGCCCCACTCTAACCATGCCTCTGATGTGTTGCCATGATGAGCACACTCAGCTAATACAGGAGCTGGGCAGAAGAATAGCAAGACTGAAGGTGGAGTGAGAGTAGTAGGAGGGGATATCCCTACTGTATGCCCACTGAGGAACTGCCTAAGATCAGAGAAATGGTGACTAGGTAATTGTTACTTCTCATAGTGGGTTCAGGAAGGTGAAGTTCCTTCTGCTAACACCTGTGCTGACTTCTGAAAAAACATTTCTTTGGAGTTTAAATTTCATGGCTGAAAAGTAGTCATGAGTATCATGTCTTTGTAGAAATCTTTATGTTTTATTTCATTAAAGGCAAAAGCATTCTGGGTGTTCAGGGTACAGTAAATGAAAAGTCCTTTCTTAAGGGTGCTGAATGTAGCATCTGCTTGTAAGTGTTCAATTTATTTGATCAATATTTCTCAGGAATATTATTTGTTTAAAAGATTACCTCATTTTTACTCTATTTACTTGTCATGGACAGAGTTATGCAGCAGTATAAAATATGAAAATTTGCTTTCAGTTTTCTTGTATACATTTCCTTCAGATGTTATTTACCAGATTTTAAATATTTATTCTGAGTATATTTTAACAGTCTGAGCATTTGAGATGTTTAATGATAAGGAACATTTGTTCATGTAACCAGGCCCTGGGATTCATAAACAACAAGATGCAGTAGACAAAATAGTGTGATTAACAGGGAAGCGTCGGATTGGGAAAATTCAGAAACAACTTTGCTAGGCCACAAAATACCATGGCCAGCATACTATGAGAATGAAAAGTAAACAATATGGCAGCATGATTCAAGAATGTATACATTTAGTATGAGATGTAACTGCTGGAGTTGTTGTTCTTGTGACACCCAACCACTGAACCAGTAATCAAGGAGCCTCGGACTTCGCCACTGGTGCCAGTGGGGGACGTACACTTTGAGAATGACAAGTTACATACACTATGACCAGATGCAGCTCTCTGCATCAAGTGCAATTCCCTTAAGAGCACAGAAACAACAGTCAGTCCAGGGATGGTTTCTCCTTCTTTCTGCAAATCCCTAATAAGACTCCCCACTGGCACAGCTATAGATTTGAGTCCTTAGCCAGAGTTCCACGCCAAGTCCTCCAACACACTCTCTGTCCTACCAATGCTTCATGTCCCTGCCTAAGTAGCTTTCACACACACTCTTAGAGATTTGTTTTACACACACACACACACACACACACACACACACACACACACACACACACACACACACACACACACACACACCTGGGAAAGGCTGGCACAGGTTTACTAGCTAAGCCCCCTTCTGCCAAAACTAAAAGGTAGTTATCACTGCCACCATAACCCCTTATCAGCTACTTTAAGGTCCTTAACAAAGGATGTCCAATCTTACTGTGTAATGTTACTATTAATTCAAATGGTAGTTTGAACAAGAGCAAGCCTGTTACCCGTGGCCCACAGTGTCACCAAATAAATATGCAAGTACTCTCAGCACTTAAATAGCTCTACAAAGATCAATCACAATTAAAGGTTTAAATATATTTAATAATAAATAATAAAAGAACAAGAAAATACTCAGTATATAATTACAGTAACATCAGAGTTCAAAATCACAGAAAATATTTCAAATAACATTGTGGGACAGTCTCAAAAAAATCTAAATTAAGTGTTGCTGTATTCCTGACTATATCTAAGAGAATTATACTGTTCCCTAGTCTTACTTACTCAGAGCAAGGCAAATGTAGTGAATGGATCTTGTTGTTGCCACGTCCAAGACAGAATACAGAATACTGACTCTGTTTAAGAGACTTCCTAAATTAATATCTCAAATATTACTGCTGGGATAGCTTGCAGAATGAAATAATTTCTTGTCATCTGACTCCTACTTCCCAGACTCAAAGCAACCATTGATGGCAGCTGGTAGCATTTAGCATCTACCTGTGAAAATACATAGACATGGACTTTTCCTCAGATCTTTGGCAAATGGTGGAAGTCATAAAACAATAAAACACTTCCAAGACAATACAGAAAACTTCTCAGCACATTGTGTCTCCTTGCTGCCATAAAGTCATTTAATTTCAGCTATTTTTCTAAAGTTAACCTCCTGTATTCCAGTTTCTACTGTTAAAATATACATTTGAACAGGTACAATAGTGCATGTACATTTTTGTTCTTTTCCAGTACGTCATGCTGTAGTTACATTTCAAGCACTTTGCAAAATCCTTTTTCAACACATGTCTGTACAAACAAGTTTGATATACACATGACATACAGTTCTAATACAGTTGCAACACAAACATCTTATATGAATCATTTTGATATTCACAGATGACATATAATTATTTACAACATTTCAGATAGCTGTGCTAGCAGTATCTCATTTTGTTAAACTTCTAAATAAATCATGTTAATACTCACAAGTGACATATCATTATTTACAAAATCCAGCTAGCTGTGCTTGCAGTACCTCCTTTGTCACATTTCTTCCCCCCTCAAAGACTCAAGCTAGTTTTTCATGTAATACTTGAGAAATGTTGCTTGTGAGGGATGAGCCTATCTGGCAATAGATTACCCCTTTCCCTATCTTGAGATCCCAGCTTTCCTTGCATTGCTGACCCCATTACAGTGCTGTACTGTTGTATATTATGCCTGCAGCCCTAGGCTCCATCACAGTAATTTGGGATTTTGCTGGCTGGCTCTCTGTAGTCATAGATCTCTCAGACTCCTCCTGCCTTATACTGCTAATACCTAGCACCAGGACCTCCTTATCATGGTAAGGTTTCATCATGTTAACATGGTAAAATTTGTGTCCCTACCTCCTGTCTAGCAGTTCTACCATTTAGTTAACAGCACTGACCTTCCTTAGCACTTTGAAGGGTCACTTCCAAGATGCCTGCAATTTGTTGTGTCTGACAGGAATGAGAACCATAACCTGCTGTCCTACAGCATACTCTCTAGCTTGAGCATTCCTGTCATACCAGACCTTTTTCTCCTGTTGGGCTTCTTCCAGGTTCTCCGGGTCAAGCCCATGCATTCCCTGAGCCTTGTCCTGTGGTTTAGGACATATGGCACAACAGACTCCTTGTGGGATTCACAGTCACCCTCCCACTCATCACGAATCACATTTAGATGTCCCCTCACACTATGCCCATTCAATAACTCAAAGGGTGAAAAACCTGTGGATTCTTGGGCACCTCTCTTTATGCAAACAACAAATGGGGCAAATATTTGTCCCACTCCCTCTTAAACTGGTCTTCAAATGCCCATAGCATGGGTTGTCTTTAGCTGCTTCACCCCCCCCAACACTCCCACAGACAAGTCAGCAAGTCTGGTGTGAAATTGGCACCTCTGTCAGTCAGTATTTCTTTTGGGAAACCTATCCTGCTGAAAATCTCTAACAAAGCATTTGCCACCTTTTCTGCCTTGATGAAGGACACAGCCACCCCTCAGAGTATCTGGTAGCATAATCTACTACCACTAGGGTATACTTCTTCCCTGTGGAACTTGGGGTACTCAGAGTCCCCACAATAACCATTGCTACCCTCTGAAATGGCCCCTCAGTCACAGGCAAAGGCATCAAAAGAGCTTTGACCTTGTCGCTGCCTTTCCTACTTTTTAGCATTGCTCTCAGGTCCTGCATTACCCTGTTACATCCCTGGAAATCCCAGGCTAATAGAACTTCGGCATAATGCGTCTGTTGGTACACTTTATCCCAATATGACCTGCAAAGGGAATGTCATAGACTATGGCTAGAAGTGCCAGATGGTAGGCTCTGGGCACTACCAACTGCTGTATTCTCTCACTCTCTAGCCCTCCCTCTGGGGTCCACTCTCTTTACACTAACCTTTTGTCCCAGTATGCATATTCCCCTTTTCCTTAAGAATCAGGTGCCTCTCTGGCTACCTCCCTCAAGCCCTGTAATGTAGGGTCTGAGAGCTGAGCTTGTCTCAACTCTCGCTTTGTAACCCTACCCAGCTCCCCCTTCCGCAGGAAGTCTGATGTTCTCTGACAGCGGTGCCTCACTGTCATCCTGGGTATTACAACTACTACTCACCTCTGCCCTTGCAGTCACTCTGTCCAAGGAAACATCAGTACCCAAAAGCAGCTGTGGTTCACCTTCAGTCCCACAGCTACAGGGTAGCTCCTTCCCCGAAGTAGTCACCTCACCAGTCCTAGCTTCAAGTGTGTGGTCTGTCTGGGTCACCCCATGCTACCAGACCCACATGCTTGTTTCCAAGCCTGAATGCATGTAACTGCATGCACACAAGGTACTGCATTATCAAAATAATTCCCTATCAGGACATCTGCATGGATATCCTCAAATACACCTACTTGCTTCCTTTTCCACCCTCCCAGTATAGGTGAATCCTAGCCAAAGGTATTTGGAATGAGATCCCTCCTAAAGCTCTGACGGGAGTTGACTGCCCAAGCAGGTAGTGCTCCTCTTTAACCATTGCAGGCTTCACAATGGTTAGGTCAGAGGATGTGTCTCTCTTAGCAGTGGCCTGTTTTCCATCTACTGAGACAGGATATAACCTCTTGTAGTAGTTTGGTACCCTTGTTGTCTCCAGACAACTTACTGCTGGCATTCTGTCATGCCCACTGACTGGCTCTCCCACCTTTTCTCTCCCACCTTGCCTCCATGGACATCTATATGCTACATGGCCCCACTGGTTGCATTTACAACATTTAATCCTTGGTCCTGGCCATGTATCTGAACTAGTGTCTTCCCCTGATAGTGGAGGACTCTGTTGTGGTGGTTTAGGCTGCCCACCATGGGTTCTCTTACACCCATGGGCAGCACTGGGTACCCGTTTCCTGTGCAATGATGACCTGCTTGCTAGGTATAGGTCTCCCTTTTCCCCAACTCATCTGCGGTATTAAATTCTCTATCTGCTAACCAGATTTTCACGTCCTCAGGCAAAATACTAAGGGCTTGTTCCCTCACCAAAAGTCTGCCAGCCCTTCAAAACTGGTGACCTGACACCCACTCACCTATCTATGAAAATAAGTTCTTAGTTCAGCAATATATTCACACACACTTTCATCTGCCTTGTGTCTATGCTCACGAAACTTTTTTTTCCTTTGAGATTCAGTAGTTAACTTAAAACACTCTAATAAACAATTTTTAACAGTATTAGAATTATCCATACCATGGAGTAAGAGGGGCAGGAGCCATACCCAGAGCCCTTGGAAAACATTATACTGTTTACATACCCTTTCAAACATATGAATAAAGCTATAAAAATTGTCACCCTCTGTAAATTGTGGAAGAAATTTACTGACCTTTATTGCTTCTGGGGTTCAGTTACTCCCTTCCCCATTACCTCCATGATCCTGGTGAAGAGTCAGCATTTCCTTTTCATGTTGCTTCTGCCTATCATTTTCATTGCCTTCCACACATCTCAGCCTCTCTGCTGCTTCTAATTCCATTTATTTCTCCTGCCACCATCTCTCTGTTGATGCTAGTTCCAAACGTTTGTCCTCCAGTTCAAGTCTCTTTAACTCCAGATGGATTTTTAAGCCCTCTGTGGAAAGGTTGAACTGCCCATTTTCTGAGACTTGTACATCCCAAAGGCCAGTCTGGTTGTCCTCCTGGTTGCTAGTCTGTGATGCAGCTGTGGTTAAGGCTGCAATAATTTCTGCTTTAGTCAGGTTGGCATGCTCCAGTCCTTTGGCTTGGCACATCTCAGCCAACTGGTTCCTTGTCAGCTTGCCATACTCCTCTGCTGACATCCTTGCCTGCTCTCCCTGACTTTCTAGGCTAACAAAAAATAAATTATTGTTTTGATTTATTTTCATTTGTAGTCCTGTTATATATTAGCTTAATTTTGAAGCTTATATCCAGTTAGACTAGCCCGGTCAACAAATGTAAAATAAAATAAATAAATAAATAAATAAAACTATTGTGATATGAAACTCTGAATGTTCAGTGTGTGGCTGCTTCGGAGTACAAACACCTTCCTTGGTGACCACTGTTTACAGGCTAGAGGTATTCAATATCCATACCACTGAATCCCAATATGTGATGTGGTGATTGCACCACTGCCAACCAATAAATGTGATGCCCCACCCCTGAACCAGCAATCAAGGATCCTCAATCTTCACCACTGGCACCAGTGGGAGTCATACATTGAGAGGATGACAAGTTGCTCACACAGTATTACCAAATGCAGCTCTCTGCATTAAGTGTAATTTTCCTTAAGAGCACATGGAGACCACAGTCAGTCTGGGGCTGGTTTCTCCCTCTTTCTCCAGATCCCCAATATGACTCCCCACTGGTACAGCTATAGAATTGAGTCCTTAGCCAGGGTTCCAAGCCAAGTCATCCAACACTCTCTCTGTCCAACCAGTGCTTTGTGTCCCTGCCCAAGTAGCTCACACACACACACACACACACACACACACACACACACACACACATGCACACACACACACACACACACACACACACACACACACACTTGGAGATTTGTTTTACACACTCACACACCTGGGAAAGCTGGCAAAGGTTTACTTGCTATGCCCCCTTCCAGCCAAAATATAAGGTAGTTATCACTGCCACCAGAATCCCTTATCAGCTACTTTATGGCCTTTAACAAAGAGTGTCCAATTTCATTGTGCAATATTACTATTAATACAAATGATAGGTTGACCAAGAGCAAGGCTGCTAGGAGTGACTCACAGTGTCACCAAATAAATATGCAAGTACTCTCAGAACTTAAATAGCTATACAAAGATCAACCATAAAAAGGTTTACATATATTTAATAATGAATAATAAAAGAACAAGAAAATATTCAGTATATAATTACAGTGACATCAGAGTTCAAAATCACAGGGAATATTTAAAACAACATTGCAGGACAGTCTTAAATAAAGAAAAACATCTAAATTAAGTGTCGCTATATTCCTGACTATATCTAAGAGAATTATACTGTTCCCTAGACTTATTTACTCAGAGCAAGGCAAATGTGGTGAATGGATCTTGGTGTTACCAGGTCCAAGACAGAATACAGAATGCTGACTCTCTCTAAGAGACTTCTTAAATTAATATCTTATATATTACTGCTGGGATAGCTTGCAGAATGACATCATTTCTTGTCATCTGACTCCTCGATCCCAGACTCAAAACAACCATTGATGGCAGCTGATAGCATTTAGTATCTACCTGTGAAAATACATAGACAATGGCTTTTCCTCAGATCTTTGGCAAATGGTGGAAGTCTAAAACAATAAAACACTTCCAAGACAATACAGAAAACATCTTAGCACAGACATTGTGTCTCCTTGCTGCCATACAGTAATTTAATTTCAGCTATTTTTCTAAAGTTAACCTCCTGTATTCCAGTTTCTACTGTTAAAATATGCATTTGAACAGTTACAATAGTGCATATACATTTGCAAAAACCTTTTTCACCACGCCTGTACAAACAAGTTTGATTTAAACATGGCATACAGTTCTAATACAGTTGTAACACAAACATCTTATATAAATCATGTTGATATTCACAAATGACATATAATTATTTACAAAATTTCCAGATAGCTGTGCTGGCAGTATCTCCCTTTGTCACATTTCTATATAAATCATGTTAATACTCACAAATGGCATATAATATTTTACAAAATTCCATCTAGCTGTGCTGGCAGTACCTCTTTTGTCACAGTTCTCATTAAAATTCTGGCATTCTGAGAGACAGCAAAAACACATTAAAAGTATCTGCTACTTTGCCAGATATGTAGATGTGGAAGGCTGTTCTTGCAGGTGGTAGCTATGACATTGCATCTCATCACCTGCAATGAAAACAAGCCATCCATCTGTGCCTAATATTCCATGCCCTCCATGACACAGAAGTAGTGGGCCCCTATTGTGTGAACACAGGCATCGTGCAGGAGTTGGTTGAGAAGTGTCACCCTTGTATGTATGTCCATGGGATGCATGGAGTATCTACCCCTTTGGACACCAAGGTATATGTAGCTTTGAGAATTGTGGCTGTGGAGACCTTCGAGCAACCAATGGGGACACCGAGTATATCCCAGGCATCTGCCTCAAAAATATTACTCTATTTTCTCAGTGCTATGCTACTGCATGTGGAGCATATGTGGTTCCCATGCACCAGAGAGGAGAGGAGAGGAGCGGAGAGAAACAACACCATGCCAGTATTTTTAGAAACAGCCCATCCTATTAAGGTATTTAGCTTAGGGAGAATGGTGTGTCAACTGTAAGGGATTCCAACCCAACAACTGTCAGGTAGTCTGCAGTGCTTAGGGCACAATATGCTACTCAGTCTGTGCCCCCAGTTCCAAAATTTGACTCACATCTGTCTTATATCACTGATTTGTATAGGGTGATCTTCCATAGGGCCATCTTGTTGGTGATGGTGGATATGCCATGGAGCTATGGCTAATGACACCAATAAGAAACCCGCAGATCATGGCAGAGAATATATAAAACATGATCTTGTCATAAATCATAGTTTCATAGTTTCATAGTATAGTACTAGGCTATCTGCCCTGGGGCATTTGTAAGCCTAGCCATAGTGATGTGGCTTTTGCCACCCCATGAAATGGTACAAAAATGTACAGAATAAATCTAGAATACTGTGCCTCTGTCTAGTAGTGACACAATGAAGGTCCCCTTATATAATAGAATTAGTTTACTGTGCCCCTGTCTAGCAGTGACACAGATGTGACCCCTGGGGTAAACTTTTGATCTCCCATCCACTCATCAAGATTTCTCTTGAAGAGAGTCAGTGAGGGGCTCTGCCTAATACGAACTGGGATCCTGTTCCAAAGCATGGGAAGCCTCTGGGTTATGAATCTATCCCTCCAGCATGTCCTATTCATACTTGTGCCGAGGTTTAAGTCTTTAGCTCTCGTGGTCCTGATGGATTTGGATTTTTTGAGGTGGAGCATGTCCATCAAATCCTGATTGGACATGGCCTTGTACATCAGGCAGAGATCACCTCTGAGCAGACGGTATGCTACTGAATAGAGCTGAAGTTTCTTTAGTCTGGTGGAATAAGACATATGTTGAAGACCCTTGATCCTTTTGGTGAGGTACTTTTGTGGTCTCTCCAGCTGTTGCAAGTGCCGGGTGAGGTACATACCAAATGGGGCATTGTACTCAATCATGGGTCTGATGAGGGAGGAATATAGGGGTACAATGACATCCTTGGATCTGGATGTGAATCCCTTCATGATGAGGTGTGCAAGGTAGAATGTTTTTCTAACCACTTTGGCAATGTGGGTGCCAAATGAGAGGTCGCTGTCTACTTGGGTCCCTAGGTGTCTGATTACTTTTTCCGTACTCAGTGGGTTTCTGTCTATGTGATAATTTGTGGGTACTTTGTTTTTTCCAAAAGGGATGACTATACATTTTTTGGCATTTAGTTTAAGGCCGTGACTACGGCACCAGTTGTCCGTTTCAGTGAGGCCTTTTTGTAGGATGTGTGTGTCTGCTGGTGTATCGACTATGGCGCCTAGTTTGCAGTCATCTGCGAACTTTGTCAGCCACAGCCCTCCCATGTTTGCTTTAACATCTGAGAAATAAATGCCGAACAAGAGGGGTCCCAGGACAGATCCCTGTGGGACACCACTTGTGACTGGCTTTGAGTCTGACATTGCTCCAGCAATTTTAACTTTATGGGTTCTGTCCTTTAGCCAGTTTGCAACCCATCTAGTGACATAAGGGTTTACTTTTAAGCTGTTTAGCTTATCTATGATGCCTGAGTGGGGTATTGTGTCGAAGGCCTTAGCCAAGTCCAGGTATGCTGTATGGACTGCTTTGCCCTCATCAATGGCTCTAGTGACTGTTTCAAAAAAGTCAACCAGGTTTAAAAGGCAGGATCTGCCCTTCACAAAGTCGAACTGGGTGGGGTCAAGTGTCTGTAGGTCCCCTATGTCTCTGTTTATGAGTTCCATAATGATTTTTTCCATAGCTTTGCATACCAGGCTAGTTAAGCTTATGGGGCGGTAGTTTCCAGGGTCTGTAGAGGCACCCCCCTTGTGGAGTGGGACCACTGTTGCTGTACGCCAGTGTACAGGTACATATCCCGAAGTAAGGCTAAGGTTAAATAGCATTTTTATGTGTGGGTTTAGCTCCTCTTGAGTTCACGTAACACGCACCCGGGATACCATCAGGTCCCATTGATGCTGTGTTTTTGCTTTGTTTAGGGTGGTTCTCACTTGGACATCTGAGATGACAGGGAGATTACATTCAGCTGGGATAAGTATGTCTTCTTTTGGGGGTGAAGGAGGCGAGAAATTTGCACTGAACCTGTCAGCCAGAATGCTAGCAATATCTGTGGGTTCAGTGTATTTTTTGTTGTTGTGAACCAACTCTGAGCATATCTGAGGGTTTCCGCCCAGGTTTCTAACATAGCTGAAGAAGGCTTTGTGGTTATCTTTAGTGTCCTTAGCGATTTTTCTCTCAAAGTTTGCCTTGGATGTTTTTATGAGAGAACGTAGTTTTCTGCTAATGTTGATCAGAGACGTCTTTCCTTCGTGGGATTTCACTCTGACATGCAGTAGCTTCCTTCTTTTGTTATACAATTTGTTTATGGCTGAGGTCCACCAGACAGGACGCTTACATTTGGTGGGGAGGGACTTGGATTTGTTTGGGATTGCATGATCCATGCATTCTTGGATATGTCCATAGAAAGCATTTGTGAAGGATTCGGCATTGCAGGATGTGGTATCCACTGGTACAGTGGGCTTAAAGGATATCATCTCCGTCTTAAGAAGAGTGAAGTCTGCTTTTGAGAAGCTTTTCACTGTGGTCTTTTGTGCTGGGGGTGGAAGTGGGATATGTATATCCAGGGTGATTAGTTTGTGGTCAGATCTCACTAGTGAGGGGTATACTTCCGGTGTGGAGCATTTTGTCCCCATGTTTGTGATGATCAGGTCTAGTATATTATCTCCCTTAGTGGGAGAGGTGACTAGTTGTTCCAGTGCATTTGAATTTATGAATTCCAGGAACCTTTGGGCTAGGGTATTAGGGCTAGAATAATGTACCCAATCTATGTTTGGGTAGTTGAAGTCTCCCAGTATGATGGTATTTTGTGATACATTCATATCCTCCAATGTCTTCAGGAAGGCTGAGTGGGGTTCTTGAGATTGGGAGGGTGGTCTGTAACATGCTACCAGTTGTATAGCAGTTTTGCCTATGGTTAGTTGCATCTGTATGGTCTCTGATGCTTTATGTGTTGCTACTAACCTGGAGGTGTGGGTGTCCTTTATGAATATGGACACTCCCCCTCCCTTTGTGGTTCGGTCCGGGTTTTGGGGCAGAAAAGCATGATACGAGGTATAGCCTGGTAGCGCTGGGGTGCTCTCAGGAGCCTTGAACCAGGTTTCAGTTACTGCACAGATGTCGATGTTCTCCATGCTGAGGAGTGCATCAAGTGCCTGCATCTTGAGATTTAGACTTCTGGCGTTGAGCAGCATTACCCTTAGTTTTTTTCCATTTTTGTTTTCTAAGGAGGTGGGTTTGTCTTTTGAGCTTTGCCTAAAAAAGGCACTATGGGGGTGGCAAGAGCCTTAGCCAATATCCGGAAGCCCAGTGGTGACAGGTGTAAGCCATCCCTTGCGAAGCAGCGTGGCTTGTCCAACATATCATCCCAGGCAGACAGACATTGGATCCCCTTGGAATGACACCAGTACTCAAGCCAATTGTTAAAGCTGATCATCTTGTCTTTGTATTGTGGTATCATTCTTGGTGAGGGCAGGATGCTGCTCAGGGTCAGGGTCATACCAGCCTGGGCTACATAATCGGAGAGCTCCTCTATGTCTCTTTTCATGTAGTACAGGGAGGTACGTCTCAGGTCATTCACACCAGCATGGACAATGACGGAGTCATATTTGTGCTTGCTTTGGAGTGACCTGAGTGGTGTGTTATGTGGCGGATCCTAGCCCCCGATAGACAGCTCATAGTCACCTTCTCCTTGTTCAGCCTGGTCAGTGGGACATCAGTGTGTCTGACTATGGAGTCACCTATTACTAGTGTATCAGGCAAGGTGTTTGGCTTTAAGGGCTGCGATTGGTCGACACACTGATTTATTGAAGTATGTGTTGCATGTGTTTTGTTTTGAGGTGGTGGATTTTTGGATGCCTGCTTTGGGAGCCTCTATTGTTTTGGTAAGTTTTTTATTAGAGCCTCCGAGTATGTCTTTGTGTTTTATGTGTTTGGTTTGCAGTTGTGGTAGGTCTATGTGGGACTGGGATTGTTGTGTGTGTGGTTGCCATCTCCTCCTGTCTGGTCATGCCAGCCCTGGGTTGAGAGAGTTCAGCCTCCAGTTTGGCTATATAGTTGCATCTCTCACATGTATTTGTGTTTGTTGGGAGGAGGAGAGGGTTGTCTGTGTACATGAGACAATTGTAGCATTGTCTCAAGATGCCCAGATTGACCAGCTGAACTGGAGACGACGCCAGTAATCTACCACTCGACATGCTAGAACAGTATAAGGGAGTGGTATACCTTTAATGGAAGTTGGTATTCACAGGGGTGGTAAGTAGATGTAGTGCTTTACTTAGTACGAGAGTGCTTACTTAGTAGAGAAGTATTGAGAACAAGTGCTAGGCTTGTAATACAGTGAGTAGTCTGGTTATACTAAGAGTAGAGCTTCCTTAAGGGAAAATTTGAAGAGCAGACTTGGCGGAGCCAGAGCGCAAAGCCGTGCAAACGTGGATTTTAAACAGTGAACTACAAAAGAGGTAGGAATGGTCCCAAACAACCAATTACTACAGCTTCTTGTGCTGAGGTCATTTCCCCCAAGGACAGGTAGGCTGCTCAAGGCTCCCCACTCCCACTGGTGAGCAAAGAAACTTCCTTCTATCCAAGTAAGGTAATGGACAACACAGGAACTACACCACAGCCCAGAATACAGCAATGCCTGTATACTGGTCTAAACTAGTCGAAGAAGGCGGGAAAACAAGGATTATTTTTTTGTTTTTTTTGGTAGAAACACACAGAAAATGCAGAGACAGTGATAAATTAGTTACACAGGCTAGCACACTTTAGTGGGCCGTCTCCACAGTTAAATTAAACAAACAAACAAGCAAACTTTCAATCAAATTCGACTAAAATGTAACTTTAAGTGCAGATTTTAAAATAATGCAGCAATCAGATAAAAAACAGTTCAGGCTAGTTCAAGGTAAGCTACAGAAGCTATTTCAAGTGAAAAAAAAGCAAAGATACTTAAATCCAGAAGGTAGTCGCTTTTTTGAGGTCCTTGCTGCTAGGACCACTCTGTAAACCCACGTGGAGCTTGTCTGAGCAGTATAGCCAGAAAAAAACGCCCAGAGGCGGATTTTAAACAGTGAACTACAAAAGAGCTAGGAATGATCCCAAACAACCAAAACATTGTTGCTTGTGTTTGGTTTGATGAAGGATCACTTCCACTGTCTAGATGTTTCCAGTGGTGCACTGCATTATGATACTGAAACATGCAGTAAAATATTTGCTGTATGTGCAGTATTACACCACATGTTGGCATTCAAATAAATACAACAGGGGATAGATACTCAGGAAAAAATCTCCAAGAGTCAGTGGCCAAGGAAGTGGCTGTTGATGAGCCCATGGAGGAGCGGGCTGCAGGGTTTGACCATACATGGTAGGGGTGGACACAGTGGGTTGCCTTACTGTGTGCACTAGATAAGAGGTGGTGTCTGGTATGCACCTATGGGTCAGATTAAACATAATATGCAACAGCAACAATGGAGAATGCAATACTACAACAAGACTACATTATTATCATTTATGGATAGGCCACCCTGTGTATCAGTCACTGGATAACAGGTAGTAGAGTCCTGAAAGCAGAGCACAGTTTTCATCATATACACATGTAAGAAGGGCCACAGTGACAGATGTCAAGAAAGGGTAGTGCAAGTTTGTGTGTGTGTGTGTGTGTGTGTGTGTGTGTGTGTGTGTGTGTGTGTGTGTGTGTGTGTGTGTGTGTGCACGTGCCCGCAAGCATGTGCATACGTACATGGGGGAATGGTCTAATGCTGTCAGTGAATGTATACCTCCTGGTCTAGTGAGTTTGGGGAGCCATTAAAACTGATAAGCAAAGGAGTGGCATCTTCAGTGTGGTTTACTTGGGCAGAAGTGGGTGATACTGATGTTTCTGTATGAGTCTGCATGGACACAGCTTCAACAGATCATACAGCACTGTACCTGGATGTGATGGAGAGGTCTTAAGCACCCACAGGAGATATATACTCTAACCGTGTACATCCTCGTCAATGAGTGTGCCCTCTCCAAGGAATGTCACAGGCACAATCCACAGCATACACACAGGATGGAGTGCTCTATAAGCATTAACAGTCTGATGTACTACGGATGGTTTCAGCATGAACACCCCATTTGCATTCATGTGCCCTGCATGCTCTCAGCACTGGTTATATATGTGGAGGTGATGGCACTATTGGATTTGTCTGCCTCTGTATAATGGTACTGCACATATGGTGAGTGATGGCCATGGAGGCATTCAGCTTAGCAGGTGGTATAGTACCAAGGGTGTTGCCAGCTTCCAGTATGCTGACCCCTCCCAATGTTCAATAGAGCTGGCAGTAACCAAGAATGTCTTTGCCACTGGAGAAGAGGACACTTCCTTAGCTGAAGAGTCAGCCATCTTCTGTCCTACTGTGGTATCCTAAACTGAGAACTGGTTTGCATGGGCACAGGACCTGTGTCCATAGAAGAGGAAGTTGACATGGCTATCACATTACCTGTGTCTAACATCACCCCTGTGATCCCAGCTGTGCCACGATATGTCTGTCATGATCACTGGGCTCAAACAAGCCCTTGACATCAGGCATGCCTGCACCCAAGGTGGAGGACCCTGACAATGAAGTACCTATGAAAAGGCATAAATGTATTCAGGTATACAAATATTCTCTTTTTCCAGTATCTACAGCTTAGTACAAGAAAACTTGTATAACTGAGTGCCATGCAAAATGTAAAGTCAACATTCTTTTGTGCAAACTGATACTGCTGCTGTAGTCCCAATGTGCCCATTACAACAAAATAGCCATGCCCGTTAGTTTTATGGGTCTAAGTCAGGCAGGTTACGTGGATTGCTCTATCTATGAAATGATACAGTCCTTGGACATCACCAGCCAGTACATGAAGTGATCAGTGCCATTCCACTCCAAGGTGGTGTCCTCCACTGGGAATAGTAAGCCATCATGCTAACCCAGACAGTGATGAAAGGAACTCCTCCATATTGGTTAAGAGTGGCTCTGTTGACATACCACCAGCTGTGGCCCTTTACTCTTCTGTCAGGTGGGTTGTCTTTCTGCATGCATGAGCAAACATGTCAGTGACTCTCCATTGCACCTTTTCCTACATTCTGTTGTGGCCACCGACAGCTATCCCTTGATTCACATAGTCCCACTAGACCCACTTCTGAAAATCATGGTCTGCTCTATCATTCAAGAGCATCTGATTACCCTGTTCATGAAGTATCCGCATCCAGATGCCATTCTGTGCTGGGGAGAACTTTTTCCTCCTTCTCACTTTTTAAGACATGTCCACCTGTTTTTTTAAAGAAGATACATGTAAGACAGTGCCATGTTATACATGTTACACCCATATCTCAGCACCATGCCAAAATATCCATTGTTGCCATGGATTGAGTTATATCTCACCCACAATGAGCCACAAGCTGCATGTTTAGCTGCCTGTCATTTGGCAGCAGTCAGTATGAGATGATACTAGATGATGCAATGACTCACAACAGCAGGCAGCATTAACTTGCAAAAGAAACTATGTGTAATCACAGGAATATCTGGAGCATGTCATGTTTTCTGTGTGTCTGTGGCCCACAGCAGAACACATGCTGCCTCCACTTGAAGTGTGGATGGGTATAAGTGTGCTTTCTTTTAGCCTGCCTGCCCCCAGTACTGTGAAAGGGCTACAGGATGCAGCAGTGGAGTTAACTGTCAATGTATTTCAACCACATTACCAGTGACATACATCATGATTGTCAGCCACAGTGTGTCTGACCCATGCGCATACACAACTAGTGTGTGACCCCTGTCCTTAGTATCTGTGCAGCACAACAGTAGGCTGTGGCCTACAACAGAACAACTGGCAGAATGTCAGTGAGATCCGCCTGGTATTACCCACATAGGGCTTCCAACATGGGTATGTGTGGAGACTCAACCTCCATAAGTCCCAACTGAGGTATACAGCACAGTGGTATAGAGTCATTATAAAGTAGCCTATAAAAGCTAGACAGACCTTATGAACATCATCTCTGAAATTAGTTCCTGAAACAGAAAAGAAAACTGGGTTTGCTGCAATCTTCTGTAGAACATTAACAGGCCAGCATACTTAGGCAACTGTATAAACACACTTCATCTCACAGCCATAGACTACCAAAGGAGGTGATTTGGAATGTTAGGTGGACACACCATTGTTAGAAGTCAATTCATGGAGGCCTGCAGACTACATGGTCCATTGCAATCAGATTCTTACTGACATAGTTTAAAAAATCACCCCTCACTGGTAATAATTAGTGATATTATGTGACTGGCCACTTTTCAAATAAACACATACTATACAAAATTCTCACACTGAATAATGCCTTCTGTACAGCAATCTCTCTTAGAGCATACTGCAGGATATATGGCAACACATAGCAATTACATGCAATTATACAGAACACTTAACAACTAAATTATGTAAACAGTATGATACACACAGTCCTTGATCAAAACACAGGGCCTATGCGTTGCACTTCCTACAACACACCTCAAACCTTCCAGAATGGCACTTAATATCATTAAATATAGCACATGCAAATGTCATACCATCTCAAACTCCTTCCCAAGCTAAAGTATCATTTAAGTCAACAACCAATGTACACCTTAATAAAATTTACAAAGCTGTATCTTAATATTTGCAATCAGTAGATCCCATTAACTTACCTTATGTGTACTACTAATTGCTGCACAAAGTAGAAAGTTGCTCCAGTATAGGTCACTGTACAATTTGTTTTTACACAATGTAGCAAATTCTGTAGTGCAATGAGCAAAGAAATTGCTGCATCTGTTTTTATTATGCAGTTTTGAGCCCTATAGCATGATAGTTTTTCTAATAAGCCTATTTAGAGTCTGTGTCTCTGCATCACACTTTTATTGTATAGCACACTAGCAATGGTATGCTACAGGGCTTGTTAGACATTGTGCTCTGACATAAGTACTTGTAAAGTGCAATGCACATGTGTGGGTGGATCAGTTATACTGGAGAGAACATTTGTTAATGTATTCTTTCATTATTTATTTATTTAATATGTGTTTATTGGGAAAGTCTGACTGGGACAGAGCCAATACTCAGTGGAGGCCCAGGAAGAAATGCTCCAGACAAGTCCTTGGAATGTAGGAGGAAACTGGAGCACCCAGAGAAAACCCGTGCGAAAGCAGGGAGGACATGCAGACTCCACACACAAGGCACCCCAGCCAAGAATCAAACCGAAGAACCTCTTGCTGTGAGGTGACAACACTAACCACTGTACCACTGCACCAGTTATGGCCCATAATGGTGCAGAAGTGCAGATATGGAAGCAAATGTGGTTACTGTACTGCTGTGACACTTCCTACATGCTACAGTTTACATCATCACACTGTCAAAGAAAAAATAACTTCAAAATGATCAACACACGGCAGGTTCAGGTTAAGGCACTTTAATCTTGCAGCAAGGAGACAAAAACGTGCTAATACAGAGTTTGTCTAACTAAAATCAGGAAGAGAAACTATTTTTATACATTTCTTACAAGGTATTGCCTACTAAGCTGACGTAATAAATCACAAGTTCTTTCAATATTATTTCACTGCAGCTGTTTGTCCATGCTGGCATATCAAGTTTACAAAAAAAAAACTTCCTAAGAAAAATAACATGGCCTTGATGACCACCGGTCTGATACAACTTCTCACTATGCAATGTTACCATTCAAGGTACTATGGCTAATTCGAGCACAAAGCAAGTACAGATTACAGTTCATTTCTTTAAGCAGTCTTTGTTTGATGTATCTCTTCTTTTCTGCAGCTGTGCATGTTCTCATAACACGAACAGGGCTGATTGTTCATATTCAATTACATTATAGAAAACAGTATTGTTCTATTCATTCACTATTCATTCATTTTCCTGACCTAGCAGATAATCACCTGCTTCTCAGTACATTTCCAAAAGGCATAAACATGAATTTTGCTGTGCTAGCAAATACTATGTCAGAGAGCATCTTGCAATTTTAGAAAGCATACTGCAGTTTGAAAAGCATCTTATAATTTCATACAGAATTAAGCTGTACATAAAATAGAATGAAATGTGTTAACCCTTTTAGCTTCTAATAAGCACTAAACATATACATTAATACATATTTTTCTAACATTTCCCCCCGTTAATACTTTTTATTCTATTTTCAAAAGCATAAACAATTGCTTCTTCTCCTAACCTCTTTCTATTCAGAATTTGCAGTTAAGAGAGTCATTCAGTTTAAACTTATGAAAGTGTTTAATTTTTCAGCAGTTCTTCAATTTCAGTACTTTGATATAAAGTCTCAGAAAATGACCTGTCTATAAAATCTTTGATCAATCATTTCATGCAAGGAATACTGCAGCAAACACACACTCGTAATAGGAGTAATCCCACACAAATGGCAATCAGGACATTCATTAGGATGCTACCCCACCCCCCCAAACAAATTCTGGAAAAAGTCCATCAGTGGGTTTGGGCCTGGTTTGGTCATGGCCGACACTTGCTGAATCACCTTAAGATGGTCGTTTATCTCATGCTGGTTGTCAGGAATATACGAACAGCACTCCTCTTTTATTAAAGCACACGTACCACCTTTTCGCCGCTAGGGTGAAGTCAAGAGCCATGCAGTTTTGAAGCACCACAGTTCTCATAGCATTCAGTTCATCAGTCATTAACTCGAGAGCAGAAAAAGTTGCATTACTCATTACGTTAAGAAGTTTGGACAGTTTTCTCAGCTCCCAAATCGATTTCACTGCACCATATGCAGGGGCTATACCTGCCCACAATATGATACTGTCACTCAAGTCCATGTGTGTCAGTTTATCTTTGTTTTTCACGGAATTATGATTTCTCCAGCCTGCTTCGATTCGTCCCACTGGATTGTTAGGCCTTCTGATTGGATTTCCGGTTTTCTTGGTGATCTCTCTGACATTTTGAATTCTTCCCTGAGGCAAAACTGCAGTGTGTCATATGGCCGGAACCAGGTAACCCAAAAAACATCTGCCAGACCAGTTCTCACATAACCATTTGTATGCCTTTTTCCCACAAACAAAATAACAATTCTCTACTTTAGTATTAATATACACTTGCCCTGCATGAAACATTTTCTTATCAATAATAGATAGTTGTTTTAAAAGAACAGGATTATGTTGTATCTCATCAATAGTCTTATGGATTGACTCAAGATATGAGTCATAGTTTACATCACAGATATAACCTGCATTATTGGCTTTGGTATAACATTTGTAAGGAATAGTCACATTACAATTACTCCAACCTACCTGAACAATATAATGTTTTGTAAAAACATACAATTTCCTTTTGTGTAACAGGCAGGTACAATGCTATTTTGTCTTGTGATTTTACAGTTGTAGTATCAAAAAGCAAGTTTTCCCAGGTCTCATTGACCCCTAGGGGGACAGCAGTCATTAATAATCCCCCGTATGCTGTTGGTATAGCTGTGCAGATCCAGCAATTTGAAACATTAAAAGTTTCAGCATACACATATTTAATTGCTTGGTAAGTGTTAAAGTTCGGATGCCAGTCTATGAATGATTCACATTTATTCAGTTCAGCTTGTGTGGCTGGAAAAAGGAAAGGCCACAACAAAAAGATTAATGTTATCAGTATGGCCAACAGAATGATCATGCAATACTTCTGAGGTTGTTCAGCATTTCTATTTGCTCCGTATCTGGTCATTTTGTTCTTGTGTAACAGTAACAAGTTTTTTGTCCAGTTCAAAGTTTTTTAACTAATTTACAGTGTGTCAGATGAATCCAGGATGCTCGCTCTGTGATCTTGACTGCAGTGGGTGTTGACAGTAGCACTTGGTATGGCCCTTCCCACATCGGTGTGGTCCAGTTCCTTCTCTTGATAACTTTCACCCAGACCCATGTGCCTGGGACTACTGCTGCTTCCAATGGTCTTTTTTGTTCTTTATCTGAAACAGAATTTAACTGCAAAAGTTGTTTATTACTTAAAAGTCATCTCATATACTCTGCAAGTGAACTGTCAGCCCCCTGGTCTGCAGGCATGAGAGGTTTCCACTGAGGTATGTAATATGCCCTCCCAAACAATATTTCAAAAGGAGTTAACCCCTTTGCATTTGGAACAGTTCTCATGCTCAACAGTGGCAGAGGCAGGCAGTGCACCCAGTTCTTCTGTGTCTCACCAATTTCCTAAGTTTGTTTTTCAAAACCCCATTATGCCTCTCTACTAATCCTGCGGATTGGGGGGGTGGTATGCACAATGGTTCTTTAAGAAAATTCTGAAATATCGACTCAACTGTTGTATGGTTTGATTTACAAAGTGTGTGCCATTGTCACTGTAGATCTTTTCCAGTATGCCAAATCTAGGAATAATTTCTTTAACAAGGACTTTTGCAACAGTAGCTGCATCTGGATTTTTGGTCGGAAAAGCTTCCACCCATTTGGAAAACATATCTATAATGACAAGACAACATTTCTTATTTTCACATTTGTTTAGTTCTATGAAATCCATACAGATAGTATGGAACGGGTATGGTGGTGTTGGGAAAATCCCTTGCTTAGGCTTCAATGCCCCTTGTGCATGATGCTTTTTACAAACATAGCATGCTGCACAAAAATTTTTTGTGTAGTTTGTAAATCCATATGCAGTGAACACTCGGTTCACTAACTGTACCATCCCCCCTGTTGAGACATGGCACTGCCCATGGCTCAACAAAGCTGCATATCTAAACAAGTTAGACGGCAAAATTGGTTTTCCTTCTTTGGAGATGTACAGCCCTTTCTCAAGAATTGCCCCTCATTTTGCCCATTTCTGTTTTTCTACATTTGTAGTAATTGTCTGCATTGTTTTTAACATTTCTAAATCTAAAATCTCAGAAGGTTGTAATTCCTCACTCAAAAGAAATACTTCTGAAGCTGAAGCTGTCTGCTTTGCAGCTATATCAGCTCTCACATTACTTTTTGAAATCCTATCCTTTTGCTTGGTATGAGCTACGCATTTACAAATAGCTACTTTCTGAGGTAACTGAATAGATTCTAACAAATCTAAAATAAATTGCGCATGATTAATTGGTTTACCAGTAGATGTTATCATTCCCCTATTTTTCCACTGTTGTGCAAAAACATGTACAGTAGAAAAAGCGTACTGGCTGTCAGTAAAAATTTTCACACATTTGCCCTTTGCCAAGGTACATGCCCTTGTTAAAGCAATCAATTCTGCTGTTTATGCAGATAAGTTGTATGGTAAAGACTTTGCTTCTAAAATCTCAGTATCAGAAACTACTGCATACCCCACTAGATTCTGTCCTGTAGGACCCCTTCTGCATGAGCCGTCCATGTAATATGTCACCTTGGCATCATCCAAGGGAACAACCATTAGATATTTTCTAGGCAATGTCTTTTGCTCAATCTCCTGTAGGCAGCTGTGTGGTGTGCCATCCGCAAGGGTCGGGAGCAAGGTAGATGGGTTTAAAGTTGTACATCATTCAATTGTTATATGAGGCTGGCTCAAGAGTATAGTCATACAGGAAAGATGTCTAGCAGGAGAAAGATATGCTACTTTTTCTTGCAGTAAAATGATTGTGACTGCATGAGGCACTCTCAATGTGAGAGGGTGGAACAACACTACTGAGGCCGAAGCCTGCACTGCCATTGCAGCTGCAACTACTGCTTGTACGCAGTGAGGCAGGGATCGCTCCACTGGGTCCAGCTGTGATGAATAATAAGCTATGGAGCGTTGCTTATCCCCATGCTGCTGTGTTAATATTGATGTCATGTAACCTTGTTTACAATCTACAGTTTGGAAAAAACGTTTATGATAGTTTGGTAATCCTAAAACTAATGAGGATGCTATCAGTTGTTTCAGTTTGCATAAAGCTGATTCTGCTTCTGGTGTCCATTGTAATAAATCTTGTGCTGCCATAGGCTTCTTGTATATCAAGTTGGTCAATGGAGCAGACTCCAAGGCATAGTTTGGAATCCAACTCCAACAGAAATTAGTCGTGCCCAGGAAGGACATCATTTCCTTCTTGGTAGTCAGTTTGGGTGCTTGTAAAACTGCTATTTTTCTATCTTCATCTAATGTTCTGCCTTCTTTGGATATTACATATCCCAAGTATTTAACCTGCTTTCTCCAAAGCTGCAATTTGTTTTTGTTTACTTTATGTCCTTGAGTAGCTAGAAATTGTAGTAATGCTATTGTATCTTCTTACATTCTTGCTGGGTGGGGGCTACCAGCAGGATGTCGTCTACATAAAGTAAAATTTGGCTGCCTCTTGGTGGGCTAAATCCGGCCAAGTTGTTTGCCATCTTGTGTGCAAATATTGTTGGGCTTTCACAATACCCCTGTGGTAATCACGTGTATGTATACCTTTTCCCCTGAAATGTGAATGCAAACCAATGTTGGCTGTCAGGGTGTATCGGTATCGAAAATAACGCATTGCTGATATCTACCACAGAGAAATACTTCTGTTGAGGCTTCAAATCATTCAATAGAGTGTGTGGATCTGCACCATAGGCGCTCTAGGTATTACTGCATCATTTACAACTTGTATGTCTTAGACTATACGCCATTATCCATTTGCTTTCCTAACAGGAAATAAGGGTGTGTTACATGGTGAATCGGGAGATTCTACCAGTACTCCTTCCTTAAGTAAAGCTGTTATTATAGGTTTGATTCCTATTTCTGCATCCTTCCTTAAGGGATACTGTCTCTTTTGAGGTCTGAATGCTGATTTTGTTGTAATAGTAACTGGTCCTGCTGTACGAATTAGTCCTACATCTGATTTCCCTGTTGACCAGAGAGTTTCTGGTATGCTTCGTAAAGCTTTTTCTTCCTGTTCTAGTAAGAGTGCTAATCAGCTGTCCTCGCTAGACTGCAAGTGTACAGCTGGGTGTGTCTGCATTATCCAATTTAACTTCTGTTTTTGTATTCCCTGTTCTGACAATTCTAACTCTGTTTGTTTCTCCCACTATGTGACTTTTTCTCCAAGATCTGCCCATTTCACATTCTTGTCTTTGGTTAAACTAACATGTGGTAATCGATTAGATTTATAGAGTGCAAAGAATTCCTGGGGCAATGAACAGCTAACTACACTGTTCCCTTCTGTGTCCCAGTACAGATTACGTAATACTAATCTGTTTGCATGTTTTTTAAACAGTTCTTGCTCATATTCCTTATCAGGTCCTGGTGTGCTACAATAATACAGAGTACAGTGCAACAAGTGCTCTTTATCAGTGTCAAGGGAGGGGGACTTACTGATGGCTACGTTCATCAGTTCTTCGGTTACTGCCCCTGGACCAGTTGTGACTAAGTCCTGGCTGTACCAATAAAATGTTTCACCCTCCGGTCGCACCACAAAAGTATCCATTTGTCGCTGTGCTTCCACACCCTGCATAGTCTGTACTACTGCTATGCCAAATATCTGCATAAGATCTCTGCCCAATAGGTTCACTGGGCATTTTGCAGAAACAACAATTTTGCTTTTCTGGGTCATCCCTGAAACAGGGTCAGTTATTGCTATGCTATGGGAGAGTGGCTCCCGATACAGCTGTCCATTAGCTGCTTTCACTAATATGTAGTCAAGTGATTCTGAATTTTCTGGTAGTTTAGAACTCGTGAAGTCCCTGAGTCACACAGGAATTTAACTTCCCTCCCCTCTACCAGAAGTGTAACTTCCGGTTTTGTGTCTGCTAAATAGAGCTCTAGGCTCAATAATGCCAAGTCCAAAATTTCACTTTCTTCACCATCTGTGATTTCTTGTACTTCCTCTGTTTCATCTATCACATTCTCTACTCCCTCTATTACATTTGCATTTGTCTTATCTTGGTTATTCCCTTCTAGTGATTCTTGACTATCATATAGTCAGTCCTCACCCTCCTTATCTTCCATGGCTGCCTTCTTGTTTTGCTTGCAATCCCTTGCCAAATGTCCCTTTTTTCCGCATTTAAAACATTCGCCCCTTTTCTTTCTCTCTTCAAACTCTTCTGATTGTTTATCAGATTGTTTGTTTCCCTGGGCATTTTTCTTGCCCTTTTTTGCGGACTGTACTACATAAACTTCTACTCCGTCTTCTACAGCAAATACTTGAGCTTTCTTTTTCTTTTCACTGTTAAAATGCCTTTCGGCATGCCTAGCATATTCATGTAGTGACTGTAATCTACTTGTACGATGGTCTACCATGTGCTTTGTAATAAAGTTGCTTATAGGCAAAATACTGCCTTTCAAAAATGCATTCTTTAATTGCTGCTCATATGGGGAATCATGTGTTTGATCTTCAGGTACCTGCATTCCACAATGGTTATTAAAACACTCTAATAGTTTAGCATAATATCTGTCAACAGTTTCACCTTCCTGTTGGATGCATTGATTAATGCAAGTCCAGTCTGCCCTAGGCTTCCATTTCTCAGAGATTCGGTCTGTTAGACCTTTCACTCTGTTATCCAATTCTGCGTTGCTATGTGGGAGTGGCTTGTGTTCTGTGTCACGGGGATTCCAGTTGCCACTGATCATGTGCCAATCTGGACCTACGATCTGTCTGACTACTTTTTCTACTTCCATTTAAATGATAGCTTAACCTCATGCCCTGTAAGTCTTCTAAGAATTTTCTAAAATTAACTTTTGGATGGGGAATTCCCTCTGTGGCTTTCCAGATGTCTTCCGGTGTCCACGGTCTATATACTAGGAGAGTTGGGTCCTGTCCTGCCTGCGGATTTGGTACTTCTATGAGTGGACATATCTCTTCTTCACTCACAGCTCATGAATTTTTGTTTATTTCATATAACTCAATATCTCGTCTTAAGTTACGTGTTCGAGACCTAGTCTCGATGGGATCTCTAACATTCGGTCCTGGCTTTGCGGTAACAGCCGGGTATAGCGGAGGTGGACCAGCTTATCCACTCGCTTCATATTCCGATGCAGGAAGCAGAGGGGGTAGAGGGGATGATGCTATTACCAAATTATTGTCTTCTTTATCTAGAAACATAGCTTTTGAATTATTACTTTTTTGTTCCCTACGGTTTGCTTCCTCAATCCACCTGTGTGCCTGAGGAAACCCCAATTGACGTTGCTTTTTTACCTGACCTTTTGCATCAGCTTTAAGCTGTTTGACAAGTTTAATAAGTGAGGATTTTTCTAATTTGCCATTAAATTCATATTTATTAACCCATTTTGTATAGTATCTAATATTGTCGGCACGCTGTGATTGCATATATTTTGCGTCTTCGATTAGCGGTGGGTTTTGGGAACTTTTTGTGCACTTATTACCCATATTGTTCTGATTGTTAAAAAATGTTATGTAACCCTTCTTATTCTCACGTGGTGCCACGATTTTCTGTTTCACAGTTTATCTAGAATAACTGTCTTACCTATTCTGTTTCCCTGATCTATGAAAAGACTGCAATCTTTCTGTCCCTGACTTGTACAAAACAAATCTCCCGACAGATATTTTCAATCAAGTCCCTGATCTAAAACAGAAAAAAGGTAAATCTCACCTTACCTGAGCCTCCGTGATTGACCCACTCCTGGTTCTTACAGTAACTCGTCCTCCAGTCGCAGATCAGAAAAGTGGCTGGCCTTTTTTGAACGACAATTCAGTCGGAGGTCTTTCAAAGCAGAAGAACTGATGTGGTTTCTTCCCTGTATGGTTTCATGCCACCTGGCCCATCTGACCTGAGGTGAAGTGAGAGTTTCTGGTCCGGCGGACCAATCTGTCAAAGGAAAAATAACTTCAAAATGATCAACACACGGCAGGTTCAGGTTAAGGCACTTTAATCTTGCAGCAAGGAGACAAAAACGTGCTAATACAGAGTTTGTCTAACTAAAATCAGGAAGTGAAACTATTTTTATACATTTCTTACAAGGTATTGCCTACTAAGCTGACGTAATAAATCACAAGTTCTTTCAGTATTATTTCACAGCAGCTGTTTCTCCAGATTTTCTGCTGGCATATCAAGTTTACAAAAAAAACTTCCTAAGAAAAACAACGTGGCCTTGATGACCACCGGTATGATACAACTTCTCACTATGCAATGTTACCATTCAAGGTACTATGGCTAATTCGAGCACAAAGCAAGTACAGATTACAATTCATTTCTTCAAGCAGTCTTTGTTTGATGTATCTCTTCTTTTCCGCAGCTGTGCATGTTCTCATAACACGAACAGGGCTGAGTGTTCATATTCAATCACATTATAGAAAACAGTATTGTTCTATCCATTCACTATTCATTCATTTTCCTGACCTAGCAGATAATCACCTGCTTCTCAGTACATTTCCAAAAGGCATAAACATGAATTTTGCTGTGCTAGCAAATACTAGGTCAGAGAGCATTTTGCAATTTCAGAAAGCATACTGCAGTTTGAAAAGCATCTTATAATTTCATACAGAATTAAGCTGTACATAAAATAGAATGAAATGTGTTAACCCTTTTAGCTTCTAATAAGCACTAAACATATACATTAATACATATTTTTCTAACACACACCATCCTGCTTTGCCATGTATAGTTACTCTGCAATGCAGTGGCACTGTGATATGTCACATTAACTAAGTGCCAAGTGTTGTGAGCCACATGTCAACAGCAGCAGCAACAATGTATGTAGACATAAGTCAGCTACCATATTCCTCTGGACTGTGGCTTGATAAATGGCCATTGCTTCAGAAGGCACTAAGGTAGCAGGGCTCTCAGGTAGTGCTCTAAGGAGTCCAAATCATTCTTTACCCTATGTGTAGAGTCTACCAGGAGTGCTTGTTTAGGGAATCCTATGAGGAGCCACAATAAAAAGGGGTCTATATTAGAACACCAAAGTCTTAAACCTTCGAATGCTCTAATATCGGCCCTATTCAGCGAATGCTTAAAATATCGAACATGCAAAATAGGGAATTTTTTCCCAGGGAAAAGATTTGCTGTTCCGAAACACATACACACAACACTAGCACCCCAAAAAAACAGCAATCCACACACATACACTTAAAATCCTACATCTAACCCTACACTAAACTGTACATACACTACTATCTATCCACTTACCTTAACCCAAACTCTAACCCTAAGGTCCGTCACTATCGCACACTCACCTCACCCGCATCCTAACCCTAACTCACCTACCCCACCCTAACTCTAACGTCCATCACAATCGCACACTTACCTGACTCGCGCCCTAACCCTAACTCACTTAATCCGTGCCCTAACCCTCACATCCACACAATCGCACACTTACCTGAACCCGACCTGTAACTTTCCACCACAGTGCTGAAAATAGCGAAGCGACAGAAACAGCCAACTGATTCTTTCCCTAGGAAAAAAGTCAGTGTTCTGCAGCTTCAATATTTTCAGCATTCGCTGAATAGGGGTCGATATTAGAACATTCGAAGTTTCAAGACTTCGATGTGCTAATATTGACCCATAAAAAGTGAATGCTTGGCTTAGCCTTTCCAGGGCAGTGACTGCTCCTACTGACATCAACCGCCCTGACAAGTAGTGTTAAGAATGCAGTCACATGAAGACTCATCAAGTATTGGCTATCATAACAACATTGTATTATTCAATGTTGTAATTATGTGGTGTAGCTGTCACACTCATATGTGGCACCAACACATACTACTGGAAAAACGCTCTCTGTTTAAGCTGGCATGATTCCCAACATGGATGGATAATGTTAATGTGTTCCATGTATTCATGGTTGTAAACATACACCCATCACATCATGGCATGTCTTGATAACTTACCCACTGTATCCAAGGCTGGTGACCCATTACCATCTCTAGACATTGCTATAGCCCAGATGGTCTTACAACAAGCAAAATATACATCTCCAGTATTTGCCATACTTCATCCCATTGAATGCCCATGCAAATGTTCATGACATACCCATGACATTCAGACATTACAGCTACTCTGTCCATTTGTGCATATCAGCAAATATTAAGGTGGGTGCCCACAATATGCAGACAGCTACACACGTTACCAGCATTGTCTTGAAAGCTGGTGGTGCAACACACTGACACGGTGAGCATTTTGGCCTGATTGGTTTGTATCAGTATCCGTGTAAACATAGCCTTTAATTGTCCCTGTCCCACGCAACATACCCACATGGGCACACCTCCACACACATACCTTCTGTGGTCTCTCCTGTCCAACAGCACGTTATAGACACTCGTGTCACACATGGCTCCATGAGGCTATTGCTAATATGCTACTGCATTTTTGCCAGAGCATCTTCCAATAGGTCCGTATCACATTTGCTGTTGACTAATTATCGTGATTCCTGGCATTTTTCATTCCATAACAGATGTTTCAGTCTTCTGTGTGTACCTCTGGGGTTAATAGTCAGACAGACAAAATATTAATGCTTCCATTTTTCATCTTGCTCTCTCTCTTTCTTTCTCGCTATTCAGCCTTTATAACTTATTTGATGTTTATCACTTTAGATTTCTCCATTTCTGCTACCCTTTTATGCAGTGTCAGCCATGCCTGTAGTGTGGCAGTGATTCCTAATCCATTGTCTTGCCCTGCTTTCTCCTGATGAGTCTCCATCTGCCTTCAGACCTGCTATTTCATCAGGAATATGACATGTGGTGGGAAGACAGCCTGGATGGCCTCTTGATGGTCTCTGGCAGTAGATCATTGGGGGGATGTTGCTGCATCTATTGATAACACCACTGGTAGGTTCTGTTATATTACCTAGCAGGAATTGGAAGAGGCAATGGCAGAGTTTGTGGACTGGTGGCTTGATGCCTCCATTGGCCACCTTATATGCCATCTGAGGCAGGACCCAACAGGGAGGACTGTCACAGATGGGACTGACCTTAGCCAGTGTCCAGTTCAAAGCAATGGTTAAGGGAAGTGGGGCACCACTCTATCCCCAGTCATGATTTTCCCCTTCCTTGTGTCTCACCTCCCCTTCCTGTTTGCATTCCAGACCTCCCAATTACCACTTGTCCTACCTCTGTCAGTATATGTCTTTCCATTGTCTACCCCCTCCCTTTGTGTCAACATCTCCCTGTTGTTCTTTGTCTGTGATGTGTGGTCCTCTGTCCCTGCTTACACCTCTATGCCTTCATTCCCTCCCTTGCCTTCCCACCCCTGGTCTGGCACTTATGTCTCTTATGGACAGAGCTAGCCTAGAAATACTTGAACACGCAAGCCCTAGCCTACATATACCCCTTAAAATAACCTTAGGATACAAAAACCTGTCAGAAACATTTGAGATGCATGGCTAGGTTTAAAAAGACCCCATGTGGTCATTGGCCTATTATACACCTATGAAAGTACAGTTGTGTAAAATCTTACCACAACAGTAGATATCCTTGCCTTTACTGCTGCAGTATTCTTAACATATGGGATTCCCAGCCATGGAAGCCTGACGTCTGGCTAGTCTACCAAAATCTGCTGTTGTTTTAAGGAATGCTGAATGTCACCCAAATGCTCCCCATGTAGCATAGGGCATAAAGGTGATGTGCAGGAATACCATCCTCAGACCTGTTTGCCCCAGTAGGAACACCAGTACCAGGAAACCCAAGGGGTACCCTATACATCCAGGAAGGAAAGGGACTAGGGGGATGGAGGCAGGGAGTGAGTGAATATTGCAGCGGTGAAGACAAGGACATCTACTGTTATGGTAAAATGTTACACAGCCATACTATGTCCTTACATTCACTGCTGCAGTGTTCATTACTTATAAGAGAGTGCCAAAGCTCAAGAAGAAACTTGGGGGGAGGAAGGAGCAGTAGAGCCCTCTAAGAAGCCATGAAGAATGAAAATAGCAAAAGCAGCTCTAGTTCTGGAGATACCACTCCAACTGGTAGTATTTGGTAAAAGTATGCACAGAAGTCCCGGTAGCTGCTTCAAGAACAGACTTAGTGTCTATGCCCTTGAAAAAAAGCACCAGAAGAAGCCACAGCTCTAGTAATTACAGAATAAGGAAGGCTCTTGCCATGAAAAGTGTAACAAAAAGAAATATCCTTTGAAATCTAAGAAGAAATAGTTTGCTTGGATACAACTTATCCTAAAGAACTAGAATGAAAATAAACAAATAATTAATCAGATTTTCTAGTGCCTTACTCTTATCCAAATAAAATCTGAGTTGTCTATGCACATCCAAAGTATGCAGTACCCTCTCACTGTCAGACTGTGAAGAAAGGAAAAGAGTGAGCAAATTAATAGACTGATTAAGTGACAGCACATTAACCACCTTAGGCATAAAAGAAGGATTAGTACATAAGGACACCCTGTCCTGATGAAATATCAAAAATGGGGGACAAGCCATAAGAGCTTGCAATTCAAACACCTGTCTGGCAAAAGTAAGAGCTAACAAAAGAACAGTATTCTAAGAACAATGTTGCAAGGAACCTGAAGCAGGAAGCTCAAAGGAGACTGAGTCAACTTCTCCAAAACAAAATGAAGATTCCAGGGAGGACAAAAAGGCTTCCTTGGAGGTCTAATATTAAGGATGCCTTTAAGAAGTTGTTTAGTCTCAAATCTGGAAGCTAAAGGAGGAGATAAAGGCAGACAAGCTGAAATAGCTGATAAGTGGGCCTTAACAGAAGAATAGGCTAAACCAGCATTGAGCACCTCACACAAAGAAGAGAGAACCAAAGGAACATCCACAGTAAGTGGGTTCAGGTTACGAGACAGACCCCAAATAAAAATCATCTTTCATTTGGATAAGTAGGATTTCCTAGTGGTAGTTTTCCTGGCCTTGTGCAGGACTTGCAACACGTCCTCAGAAAAAAAGCTGTCTTTGAGGAATCAAAACCCTGCCACCCACAGTAGATCCACCCTGTGAGGTAACTTGTGATGACTGCCCTTGGCTAGATGAAGAAGTACAGGGAACCAGTCCTGTTGTGACCAAAAGGGAGGAAGGGGAGGGAATGCATAAAGAAACATCCCCTTCCAAGAAAATGAGAGGGTGTCCACCTTCCACACCAGAGGACCTAAGACTCTGACACAAAACAGAGGAAGTTGTCTATTCAGAGAGGAGACAAAAAGATCTACTTGAGGAGTATCCCACTGGTGGACAATGTCCCGAAACACAACCCTGCGAAGCATCCATTTGTGGTATTGAGTTAAGGACCTGCTCAGTGTGTCTGCTACAATGTTCTACTCTGAAGGGATATAAACTACCTGAAGAATCACTTGATACCTAATGACAAGATCCCATGCCAGAAGTGCCAACCAGCAAAAAAGGTAAGATTGTGTTCCTCCCTGTTTGTTGATATATTACATCACTGTGATATTGTCCATGAATACCTTGAGAGGCCCTGGAGAGAAAAGAGGACGAAAGGCCAGAAGAGCCAGCATAAGAGCTCTTATCTCTTTTAGATTGATGTGCTCCTTCTGACAAGGCGACCACATCCCCTGCACCTTCAGGGAGCCAAATGTTGCTCCCATCTCACATCCAAAGTGTCTGTGAACAGTTCCTGAGAGGGAAGAGGGGAATGAAAAGGGAGCTCTGGATTCAGAGACAACTGCTGAATCCACCAGTGAAGTTCCTTCTTGAGACAAGGAGGAAGAGGAACTACAATGTCTAGAGAATGTGCATATTGAAGCCATACTGATTTCAGAAACCACCAGAGCTTCCTCATGTGGAGTTTGGTCAGAGGGAGCATTGGAATGGTGGAAGCCATGAAACCCAGAGCTCTTGGAAACTCCCTATTTATAATGGAGGCCTGGTGAAGAAGAGTTTGAAAGTAAGAAATGAGAGTTAAGGCCTTCGGAGGAGGCAGGGAGGCTATCATTGTCACCGACTGCATCCTGCAACCCTGAAAGACATGATCCTGAGAAAGAGTCAGAGAAGACTTTTTGGAAGTTTGTTGTGAACCCCAGGCTCTGAAGGAGGGAAATGGTAAAATGAACATTTTTTAAAAAGATCTCTGGAGAGGATGCCTGAATCAGCAGGTCATCCAAGAAAGGAAATATTTGGATCCCTTGAAACCTGCAAAAAAACAATCACAGAAGCGAGGCATTTGGTGAACAGCCTTGGGACAGTAGAAAGGCAAAAGGCAAACCAGAGAACTGAAAATGCCAGGAAGCAACAGAGAAATGCAAAAATGTCCAGAAAAGAGGATGGATCGGAATATGGAGATAAGTATCCTTCAGATCCAGAGACACCATAAAGGCCTGAGGAAGCAAGACAGGAAACATAGTCTGAAGGGATGATATCTGAAAGGAAGGCACCTTCAGAAAAGTGTTTAGATGAGAGAGGTTTAGAATCAGTCTCCAAGTGCTCCCCTTTCTGGGCACTAGAAATATTCTTGAGTAAAACCCTGTCCCCCTTTGGGACACCGACAGCTCTTGAGTAGTACCCCGAGACAAGAGATCTCAAAGAATGTCTGGGAAAAAAGAAAGTTGTTCCTGAGGAGGCTGAAGAATGTCCATAAGAAGGAGGATGGGATTGCCAAACCAGGAAGTACCCTGATGAATGACTTGACAGAACCCAAGAATCCCAAGTAATCTGAAGCCAAACAGGAAGAGAAAGAGAAAGGTGAAGAAAAAGAGAAATGTGGCTGGGAAGAGATGGATAGTAGTACAGCACTTGATTTGTCAGGAAAGGAAGGCTTCTGAATCCCCTGAAGTCTGAGTGGCCTTAGCAGGAGGAGTCCATTTGCCACCCTTTTTATCTTTAGCAGAAAGGTGAGATTGCCTACGAACAAAGCCTGGCTTAGAAGGGTAGCGTCTCTGAAATTTAGACACAGGAGAAACAAACATGCTTAAGCTCCTATAAGGCCTTTCTCTTATCCTGAAGAGACTTAAACCCACAGCTGCTTCCTCAAACAAGTTTATTATCCAAAGATGCATCCATCAACTTGGCCTTAATATCATCAGGTAAAAGTTGAAGCCTAAGCCAAGAATATCTTCTCATTACTGGACCAAAAGCAGCAGCCCTAGAAGAGGCATTCACTGCATCATAACTACATTTGATAGAGTGATGAACCACTTCAGAGGAAGTCCCTAGCAAGGAAAGAGCAGAACTTTTACCCTCAGAGTCTGGAAGATCAGCGGAAGAAGTGCCAACATATACCTAGATATATGGGTCTGATAATTAATAGATCTAAAAGCTAGGGTAGCAGAAGTGTAAAAAGTCTTACCCAGCCTTTTCATGGTTCTGATGTCCTTGTTAGAAGGCAGTAACTTGGGCGAAGGAAGCAACTGAGATGGCTTATCAGAGGCTACATACACCACAGACAGGTCAGCAGCACAACATTTGTAGAAAAAGTTAGAATCCTCAGACACCCTATAAAACCTATCAGGCTTCTTGGGAACAGGGGGAAGAGAATCAGTAGCTTTAAAGGCACTGAAAAAGCATTAAGCAATGCAGCCAAAAGAGGAAGAGTAGCTGCAGGTTTAGGAGATTCTGCAGTAACTCATAGTAACTCTTATGGATATCAGAGACCTGAGTACAATCTCATTTAACAATTCCATCATCCTAGAAAGTGTGTCCCCAAAGGAAATTTCCTCAAAAGGAGTATCAAGAGTACTAGATACCTCTCATAGTCCAAAGGAGGAGTTTGAGCAGAATAAGCCAAGGGTTCTTCATCAGAATCCAGATCTTCCTCAGAAGAACCCTGTTCCCTAGGCCTTTTCAGAGGAGTAGAGGACCAAGGAGAAGTAGGAAGAGAAACCCCCTGTGGAGGCATTAATGACAGTAAAGCATTAAATAACTCTTGAGTAAAGGTCTGTCACTCACTATGTGGATCCCTAGGAGCAGAAGAAATAAGTTTATTTTTTTTGTTTCTTTTTTAAGGGAATGTCCGCCGTACAAAACTGACAAGACTCTGATCCAGAACGACATTCAATAGCCATAGTAGGAACCTCTTCCCTAACTAGAATCTGTGGAACCCCCTAGGCCCCTCAGAAACATTCAACAGTGGTTCCTCCTGAACATCCAAAATGGACACCTGCAAAGTCTCATCAGACATGCTGCCAACTGGATCTTCGCTGGCCTCCAACCTGGTGATGGCAGAGAAGTCCAACAACACAGCCAGGTGAGCCTCTGGGTTCATAACAATCTTGAGAGAAACACCCGGCAGAGGCTGGATAATGGAAGAATCCAGTCTTACCTGTTTCAACCTTCCTCTTCCCTAATGGCTTACCCAAGGGGCAGGAAGTTACTTCCATTGTATCTTTAGTTAGGAACCCAAGATGCTGGTTCTGAAGATACAAGGAAAGGGAAGAAAGCCTACTATGAAGAGTTTTCAATATTAATACCTGACAAATCACACAAGATGTATGGTCGTGAGAAGATCCTAGGCAAACTGATTCTGAAACTGATTCTAAAGACAACCACAAAGCATTCTATAGCTATGTCAAGAATCTCAATGGCAACACTCAGACCTGCACTGAGTTACAGCGCAATGGCACTAAATATACAGACCCAACTGATATTGCCAACGTCCTGGCAGATAGGTTCAGTGCTAACTTTACCCTACTCTCACCTCCTAAAGAGCCCATCTCTATACTGGAAGAATGCAAAGTTCCTGTAATTATGGCTGCACAGGTAAAAACCACACTGTCCAAAGCCAATAACACAGCATCCATCGAACCAAACAACATCCCAGGCTGCATTCTACATGAACTACAAAACCCCACCTAAGTACCATGTTCAGTCATAGCCTCACCTCAGGCTTTGTGCCTGCTGAATGGCGCACAGCGATGGTTATCCCACTCCACAAGGGGGAGCCACCACAGACTCCAGGAACTACCGCCCCATTAGCCTGACGAGCCTGGTCTGCAAGGCCATGGAACGTATCATCATGGAACTTATAAACAAAGACATTGGTAATCTCCAAACTCTGGACCCCACCCAGTTCAGGTTTGTAAAAGGCAGATCATGTCTCCTAAACCTGATAGACTTCTTTAAAGCAGTCACCAAAGCCATAGACAAGGGTAAGGTGGTTCACACAGCCTTTCTAGATCTTGCCAAGGCTTTCGACACCATCCCCCACTCTGGAATTATAGATAAACTCACTAAACTAGGTATAAATCCCTATGTCACAAGATGGGTTGCCAACTGGCTCACTGACAGAACCCACACTGTGAAAGTAGCAGACTCCAAATCCGATTTCAGACCAGTGACAAGTGGAGTACCACAGGGTTCAGTCCTGGGTCCTCTCCTGTTTGGTATCTACTTATCTGAAGTACAGGCTAACACAGAAGGTCTTTGGCTAATGAAGTTCGCAGATGACTGCAAACTAGGAGCCATAATCAAAACTCCTAACGATGTGGACATCCTACAAAAGGGCCTCACTGAGACAGATGTCTGGTGTCAAAGCCATGGCCTCAAGCTCAATGCCAAAAAGTGCATTGTCATCCCCTTTGGTAAAAACTCTGTACCCATGAACTACAACATAGGTGGTAGTATACTTAACACTGAAAGTGTGATAAGAGACCTTGGGACACAGGTGGACAGTAGTCTCTCCTTTGATAATAACATTGCCACAGTAGTCAGGAAATCCTTCTATGTGGCACACCTCATCACAAAAGGTTTTTCATCCAGAAAAAAAGAGGTCATTGTTCCCCTCTACTCATCACTCATTAGACCCATTATAGAGTACAACGTCCCTTTTGGTATGTACCTCACAAGACATCTACAGCAACTGGAAAGGCCGCAGAAATACCTCACAAAGAGGATTACCAGCCTCAAACAGATGCCCTACGCAGACCGTCTCAAAAAACTCCAGCTTTACTCCGTCGCATATCACCTACTCAGAGGTGATCTCTGCCTAACATACAAAGCTACATCAAACCCAGAGCTGTTGGACATACTCCCCTTAATAGAATACCAATCCCTCCGAGCTACATGCTCTAGGGGCCTAAACCTTGTCACCACAATAAACAGAACATGCTGGAGGGATAGATTCCTGTCCCAGAGACTTCCCATACTCTGGAATAAACTACCTATCTATATGAAACAAAACTCCTCATTAGCACTCTTCAAGAAAAATCTTGATAATTGGATGGGAAATAGGAAATTCACCCCGGGATCACCTCTGTGGCTCTGCTTGACAGTGGCACAGGAAAATAATTTTCTTGGGTGGCAAAAGCCAGGGTACCTTTTTGGCTGGGCTTGTATAGACCTCAGGGCCGATAGCCTAGTACCTGCCTATGAACCAATGAACAAGACACTTATCGTGGTGGTCTTTATGGTGAATCTGTCTCCTGCACTTGCATTTACCCTTCCTAGATTAGCCTCTAACAGCACAAAAAAAACAAGGAAAAAAAAACCCCAACAGGTTACCTATCTGCAAGCACTCACTTTAGCAAACAGACATAGGCTTACACTGAAGAACAAAAATGCATTCAAAACTGGCAGAAGATGGACAGAAGGAAACAGACTGATGGTTAGAAGAAGCATTCGGACTGGTGACAAAGAAGTTCTGAGGATGGTACGCCTAAATATCACCTTTATGTGGCTCCACGAGGAGCATTTGGGTAACACTTGGCCATTTGGCATACCTTGAAGCAACAGTAGGCTTTGGTAGACTGGCCAAACATCAGGCTTCCATGGCAAGGAATCTCATATGTTAAGAATACTGCAGCAGTAAATGTAAGGACATCCTTATATTCTCCGTCTACCCTTCTTGAAAAAAAAAGGGCACCTGTCCCAAAAAATACTCCTGTACTCCTAAACTTTCCTTCACCATGACCGTCTATATTATCTTCTGCTTACTGTTCCCTTTTATGACTTTCTTATACTTACATTTCCTTTCCATTTATATAAACAAAAATGGTAGGGACCTTGATGTCAGATTATGTGAAAGTTCAGTGATTGTGTTATTTAACAATTTTTGAGACATCAATTTTAATTACCCAAGTGTATATGTTCATGTAGCTTGATGATATTCATATACTGGCCACTTAATGAACATTTTTTCAATAAAAATAAAAATGAATTACAAGTCTATGGTTGCATCTTCCATTCATGGCCAGAAGAGGACATTATGAGCAAGGCTTTTTTATTCACTTCGGCAAAAAGCCAAAGATGAAAGCAAAACAGAAACTAATCCTGACAGCTTGCACGAGTTGCAGTTTTTGCCTCAGGAGGTTATATGCAGAATCTACAGTTGTTTCCATGTGTGATTTCTGTGTTTCTGTAATAGTTCTGCAGCCAGTTTCCCAGACTCAGGAGTGTCTGAATTTCCCCCAAGGCTTTTCTGACTTAAAACAATCAGAAGACTGTAAATCATTTTGAGGGCCAAAATGGTTCACAACAAATGTTTTGTGGCAGACACCATCAGATTGTTTACTTATTATAGAGTTTTGTCATTTGTTTTCCTTGTGGATTGGCTAGCAACAGTAGATGTGATGGATTTCATTCCATATAGCATTGTTCCTGTTTACAGAAATTCCCTATGCATTCCTATGCCTTTAGGTGATCTCTAAGTCTGCTGGAAATGAATTAGGCAATTCTGAATAAGGTCATTTGCAGCTAACCTAAAAACTTTTATTGTATATACTGTATTTCTATCAATGGACAGCACAGTGGTGCAGCAGTAGCATTGTCGCCTCACAGCAAGAGGTTCTCCGGTTCGATTCTCAGCTGGAGAACCTTCTGTGCAGAATCTGCATGTCCTCCTTGCATTTGTGTGGGTTTCCTCCCATGTTTCAAAGACATATGTCTGGCGTGTTTCTCCCCGGGCCTCTGCTGAAAATTGGCTTTGTTCCAAGTCAGACTTTCCTAGTAAACAAATGTTAAATAAAAGTTGATAACAGGCTAGGGATTGTATACTTTAAATTGTTCTTCCCTGCCTCGCAAGTGGCATAAAGTGGATCAAGCCAAATACCAAAAACATGTTGCATCTAGAAGCAGGAAGTTGTCTTTTCTAGACTGCCCAGCTGAAGCAGTGAATGATGTATCTTTACAATTAATTAAGTAGTGGTGCTTTGTTGGCTCTGTGGGATACAGGAATGGAGCCATTACTATGATCCAGATGACCAGCGACCAGCTAACAGCTCAGACTCTGGAGGAGCAGGGAGGGGGTGGGAAAGAACAGCTTTACTTGCTCACCCACTCTAGGAGGAAGAAGATTTTTGTCCACAATGAAGACACATTTCTGGTAATGGGGATGTGCTGTACCCATGGGACAGATCCTAAGTACAGCATCTCTGGGGGGCTGGAACTGATATTACGTGCAGTGATGTGTGTGATGTCTCTAGCTCTCCCTAGTTAGGGCATACAAAGAATCCTCCATAGCATGACATATGATGCTGTAGGCTTCTTTGCTTCCACTTCTCCTGTCCCATCCACAATTGGTGCAGTCCTAAACCTGAAGGATATTACAGGGGACACTAAGGAAAAAAATGGTGCAGTCTGTCAAGTGATGTTCAGCTGGGCTATGCAGATGGAAGAAAAAATGTAGTTGTGCTCCTTTTGGGTCATTATGGTGAAGATGTGGTTATCTTAAGTAGATAAATGGTTCATTAATGCACACTTCAGGATATATTACTAGGGAAGATGTTATTTCATGGAGTAGGCAGGAACAGAACTTTTTCTCCCCTGTGCTATTGCAGAACCCTAGAATGAGAGGAAATGACAGAGGAGGTTTTCTTCTGAAATAGCTGGGCCATTCTGTAAATACTTCTCTTGTAATCTCAGAGTGGTATACTGGGTCAAGCTGAATCTGTGTGCCTGTGATCCTAACAACGCCTTCCAGATAAGGTAGCTATATTTACTGTGTCCTTGCATTTGCCAAAAGTAAACAGAATTTATCTGTATCTATTACTCCTTTCACAAAGGAGAATTACACAAACTCCAACTAGTTTTGGTAACTCTCAAACTGTTGGCAGAGTTCATTATTAGAGATTTTCTTATTAGAGATACTATTGAATGGAAACAATTTCCATGGTAATTGATCAATAGAAAGGTAATCTTTCCTTTGATACTGTGTCTAAAGTGCTGGTTTACTTACTTGGTTTATCTAGTACTGGAGATATCTTAGTTGCAAAACTGAAATTCTGCTTGTCTGCAACTTTTGCTAATCTAGCTGCTCTGGCTAAAGCTGAGATGTTTCTTCTGCTAATTTCATGACTTTATTTTCAAGCCATGCTTTATCAGAGACCTTCCAGGAGAGATCCTTCCTTGCCTATAACCAGAATGTTTGCACTGCTGGAGTTTTGTCTGAGACCTGTACAGCTCTTCCTGTCCACTACATACTTTGGCCTCCCTTACCTTTTCTGCTTTCCACTTAAATGACTGTGGCAGCTAGCCTAACCTGACTGATACCAGGAGGAGATGGCAAAAACCTGAAACCTCATTGGGGAAAAATCAGGAAATTCCTTCTTGACCCCTACTGCAGTCGTGCACATAGCTCACTGGGTACCTTATCTACCCTTTGGCTGAGCCTATTCTGGCTTCCATTTTCCACCACTTTTACAAGGAGGTGGATTGGTTCATAGGATCATAGTTTAGTACTAAGCTAACTGCCCTTGCAAGCCATTTTAAGCCTAGTCAATTATCCCTTGTGAGACTCAAACACTGCACCTTGAGTTTGTAAGGCAAACACCTTAGCCATTAAGACACCCTGGTGTCGAAAGCTGCTGTGGTAGGAATTAAAAAGACTGAGTTGCTTTGTTTCTGGCCTATTCAATACATCTCCAGCTAGCTTGCTCCTCCCTAACCCTTCTGACCTATTTGACTCTACCTGACCAGATGGATTAAATGGCCACAGCCATGTGTTTATTGGCAAATTACTGTCAATTATCCCTAACTGACTGTGGTCAATTATTTGGAAATGTGAGCAAGGTAGGAATTTCAGGGAAGCTATTTCTTTACTTCTTAGCTGTACCTTAAAAAGTACAGAGCAATAGACAACACTGTCGATATCTGGCCCTTCTAATACATCTTTCCCACAACATAACAGTTTCATTTAATTCCTCTGGGCCACCTTACAATCTGCCAAGGAACCATTGCTGGGTGGGGTAGTGCCCTGGCAACAACCCCTTGGGGCTGTGTGGTGCGTGGAAAGCCCAACTAAAGAGTCCTGAGAGCTGCCCCCCCATGTACCTTGGCCGTCTTACCTTTCCTGCCTTCTGCATCAGAAGGGGAGGGATTACTCCTCCCTTCCGCCAAGCACATCTTTTACCACTGTAAATGCAGACCCATTCTTAATAACCCTACCTGTAACTCTACATAAAAGACTACATACCTTCCTCTCACAAATTAACCCCATTCTTGTCATATCTGTCTGACCATCTGACCCAAATACCAGGGTGAGATTTGTACATCCCAAGCAAATTCCTTAACAACTTATCCAAAGTATTATTTAAGCTATGTATGGACCTAGCCCCCTCCACTTCATTTTCTGAACCACTTCTGATCAACAAATAGCCTGTGTCCAGTACTCATAAGGTCCTTGACCTAGCACTCTTGTGTGGGGTCATTTACTGCACTGTTATAACTTGATATTACTTGTGAACCTCTGCTATCTCTGTAAAAAAACAAAACAAAAAAAAAAATCTTGCTTTTTTCCCACTTTTCTGAGAGTTAAAAAAGTTCAGTTACAGGCTTGCTGTTCCTGAACTGTTTGAAAGTTTCTGTGAGGCCATTTTTGCTTGGGCTGAAGGAGGGTCTCTCTGTTGATCAGTGGCAGTGACTAACATTGAGCAGCTTCCCTGCCCCCCGTAGAGGTGGTTACTGACTTGAAACTGTAGTTTTATTTTCCCTTTTGGGTCTATTCCTGCTTCTTTCCAGCCCCTGCTATCAAGCACACTTTAACGTGCTTTAGCGTGATTTAGCGCAGAGTTGCCACTAGAGCAGCATCGGGCAGCGCCGATTAAACAAGGTTAAACTCTTTCTGGCTCCAGAAAGTCTGTTCTTCAATTTTTTCCTTAGAACTGCTCTGTTAGGAACCTAAACAGTTTACACCTACACTAAAAAGTGCAGCACTTGTTCCAAATAGCTTTTTCTTCTCAAAAAGCTCAGCACTTGTCTTATAAGCATATCCCTTATCTTATAAGCATTCTCTTTGCAGGTCAAGCACTCCTATATTATACAAATCTCTCACTAGCAAAACCCCCAGGAGTGCCCACTTCCCTGCTAAGCCCACTACTTTTCTGTCTCATACCAACTCATAATTCTTTCTAGCATGTCGAAGGGTCAGATGCTGGCGTCCTCTCCTGCCCATTTGGTGAATCTGGGAATTCTGAGACAATGTTACAATTGCCTCATGTACACGGACAACCCTCTCCTCCTCCCACGTAACACTAACACTTGTGAGAGATGCAGCTATTTAGCCAGACTGGAGGCTGAGCTCTCTCAACTCAGGACTGGCAAGACCAGGCAGGAGGAGAAGGCAACTACACACACCACAATACCAGTCTCACATAACTCAACCACACCACTGAATCAAACACATAAACACACTAAGACATACTCGGAGGCTCTGAGTAAAAATTTACCTAAACAGCAGAGGCCTCCAAAGCAGACACCCAAGCAACTGCAAACTCAATACACCACACAAACAACACATAAACAACAAAATCAGTGTGCAAAGCAGTCACTGCCCTTAAGGCCAAATACAACACCAAACATACTTGTCATAGGTGACTCCATAGTCAGACACACTGACGTCCCGCTCACCAGACTGAGTAAGGAGAAGGTCACAGTAAGCTGCCTGTCGGGTGCTAGAATCCGCCACATAACACAAGCACTCAGGTCTCTCAACAGCAGGTACAAGTACAACTCAGTCATTGTCCACGCTGGTGTCAACGACCTGAGACGTACCTCCTTGGACTACATGAAAAGAGACATTGAGGAGCTCTCTGATTATGTAGCCCAGGCAGGTATGACCCTGACCTTGAGCAGTATCCTACCTTCACCTAGAATGATGCCACAATACAGTGATAAGATGATCAGCTTTAATAATTGGCTTAAATTCTGGTGTCATTCAAAGGGGATCCAATGTCTGTCTGCCTGGGATGACATGCTGGACAAGCCATGCTGCTTCAAGGGACGGCTTGCACCTGTCACCCCTAGGCTTCCGGATATTGGCAAAGGCTCTTGCCACCCCATAGTGCCTTTTTAGGCAAGGCTCAAATTCTAAACCTACCACCCTAGAACACAAAAAGTAAAAACTAAGGGTAATTCTGCTCAATGCCAGAAGTCTCAATCTCAAGATGCACGCACTTGAGGCCCTTCTCAGTATGGAGAACATCGATGTCTGTGCTGTGACAGAAACCTGGTTCAAGGCTCATGAGAGCACCCCAGCACTAGCAGGTTTCACCTCATATCATGCGTTCCGCCCCAAAATCCGGACAACACCAAGAAAGGGGTGTCCATATTCATAAAGGACACCCACACCTCAAGGTTGGTGGCAACGCACGATGCATTGGAGACCATCCAGGTGCAATTAACCATAGGCAAGACTGCTCTGCAATTTGTAGCATGTTACAGGCCACCCTCTCAAACTCAGGAACCTCACATGGCCTTCCTGAAAACAATGGAGGGATAAATGTATCTCCAAACACCATCATACTAGGTGACTTCAACTACCCTAATATAGACTGGGAACACTACTCAAGCCCAAACACTCTAGCCCAAAGGTTCCTGGAGTTCATAAACTCAAATGCCATGGAACAACTAGTCACCATCCCCACAAGAGGAGAAAACATACTTGATCTCATCATCACGAACATGGGATCACAATGTTCAACACCGGAAGTATACCCCTCACTGGTGAGATCAGATCATAAACTAATCTCGCTGGAGGTCCTCATCCCGCCCCACCTGAAATAAAAAGACCACAGTGAAAACTTCTCAAAAGCCGACTTCACACTTCTAAAACTAGTGTGGTCTCCTTTAAGGCCCCTGAGCCAGTGGTAAACATTACTCAAACCACTGAATCACTTACAAATGCCTTCTACCAGCACCTACAGGACTGCATGGATCAGGCAATCCCAAACAAAACTAAGACTCTTTGTACCAAAGGCAAGCGTCCAGTCTGGTGGACCCCAGCCATAAACAAGCTCTACAACAAAAGGAGGAAGCTACTACAAGATAGAGCAAAATCCTTGAAAGGTAAGACACCTTTGATCATTATAAGTACAAAACTGAGAGCTCTCATAAAATCATCCAAGGCAAATTTTGAGAGAAAAATCGCCAAGGACTCAAAAGACAATCATAAGGCCTTCTTTAGCTATGTTAGAAACCTAGGAGGAAACTCCCAGATATGCTCAGAATTAGTTCAAAATGATGTGAAGATTACTGAACCTACACACATTGCCAACATACTGTCTGACAGGTTCAGTGCAAACTTCTCCCCTCCCCCCCAAAAGGAGAGATATCTATACCAGAGGATTGTAGCCCCCCAAACATCTCCAACGCCCAGGTGAGAACTGCTCTCTCCAAAGCAAAAAACACAGCATCCATGGGACCGGATGGTGTCCCCGGCTGTGTGCTCCATGAACTCAATGAGGAATTAAACCCGCAGTTAGGACAGCTGTTTAATCTTAGCCTCACCTCAGGATACGAGTGGCGCACGGCGACTGTGGTCCCACTTCACAAGGGCGGTGCCTCCACCGACCCTGGAAATTACCGTCCCATTAGCTTGACAAGCCTTATCTGCAAAGCCATGGAGAGGATCATAATGGAACTCATAAATAAAGACATAGGGAACTTGCAGACTTTGGATCCAACCCAGTTTGGCTTTGTCAAAGGCAGATCATGCCTTTTAAACTTGGTTGACTTTTTCGAGACAGTCACCAAGGCCATTGATGAGGAAAGGCAGTCCATACAGCCTACCTTGACCTGGCAAAGGCCTTCACACAATACCCCACTCAGGTATCATCGAAAAACTCATCAGCTTGAATGTAAACCCATACATCACAAGATGGGTTGCAAACTGGCTAAGTGACAGAACCCACAGGGTCAGAGTTGCTGGAGCCATGTCAGACTCAAAGCCTGTCACAAGTGGTGTCCCACAGGGCTCAGTCCTGGGTCCACTCTTGTTCGGCATCTACCTTTCTGAAGTACAAGCAAACACAGGAGGGTTATGGCTGACAAAGTTTGCAGATGACTGCAAACTGGGCGCCATAGTCGAAAATACATCTGACACAGATATCCTTCAGAAGGGCCTCACAGAAACGGATAACTGGTGCCAGAGCCATGGCCTAAAGTTAAATGCCAAGAAATGCATAGTCATACCCTTCGGGAAAAACAAGGTTACCCCTAGCTACCATATTGGTGGCAATCCACTGAGCACAGAAGAAGTCATCAGGGATCTGGGGACCCAGGTTGACAGTAGCCTTTCGTTTGACACTCATGTTGCTAAAGTAGTTAGGAAAACCTTCTACATTGCCCACCTGATCATGAAGGGATTCACATCTAGATCAAGGGAGGTCATCGTCCCCCTGTACTCATCACTCATTAGACCTATGATTGAGTACAATGCTCCATTCAGAATGTATCTGACCCGACACCTGCAGCAGCTGGAAAGGCCCCAAAAGTTCCTCACCAAAAGGATAAAGGGTCTCAAAAATATGTCTTATGCTGCCCGACTGAAAGAACTCCAGCTCTATTCAGTCTCATACCGCTTGCTCAGAGGTGACCTGTGCCTGACATATAAGGCCATGTCAAACCCTGATTTGATGAATATGCTTCACCTCAAAATCTAGATCCCTCAGAACCACAAGGGCGGGAGACTTAAACCTTGACACGGTTATTAATAGAACATGCTGGAGGGACAGATTCATCACCCAGAGACTCCCTATGCTGTGGAACAAAATCCCGGTACATGTGAGGCAGAGCACCTCGCTGGCCTTGTTCAAGAGGAATCTTGACCAATGGATGGGGGATCGCAGATATACCCCAGGGATTACTTCAGTGTCACTGCTTGACAGAGGCACAGCAAAATAATAGGCATAGTTTTATTCAAACTAAAGGGGTGGCGAAAGCCAAATAACTATGGGCTAGGCTTATAAATGCCCTTGGGCAGATAGCCTAGTATGAACCTATGAACCTATGAACCTATAAATATAATTTACTTCCTGCATAATGAAGATAACTAGATCCTTAATTGGAAACTGGCAAATATTATTCCAGCCCAAATGCAACACAATAGCTACAGGTAGTTTCCATTTCCTGGATGCTTACTACAGAATCACCCTTGAAAATTTTATCTTAATTTGCGTGCTCTGCTTCTAAGCTGTGCTGGATCGAAAGTCTTCTTAAGACACACAGTCTTGTTGTGCTGTTTACTGCTGAATCAGAGACACAGAGTTTTGCATAACTCCATCTGTAGTCTGTTTAAAGCACCAAGCCTTTCAAATTGTACACTGATAAGGAAATATATTTTGCAGCTATAAGCACAGTTACAGATAACTTATTTTATAACAAATGATACATACTCTTTCTGTCAGATTGTAACATATATTTACAACGTTTTCCTTTATTACAGATATGAATGATGACTTCTACAAAATACCTCTCTCTGTCCCTTTCTCACATAACTGAATTACTACAATTGTTATATAGAGTGCTAGTCACGCACATAGATTGTTATTTCCTCTTGGTATCTTTTTTGGCCTTCTGTGGGAAGTCACATAATGTCTGTTTTTAGACTTTTCTATTGTCCTTTTGTGATTTACTTGTAAGCACTTTTGCTGATGTGAGGATGCCATTAACAGAAATCTGAAAGGAAACATCTGTACAAGCTGTTCCTATTGAAAAAACATCACATATCACTGACTTTATAAAAAAGGATGTCTGTTAATAGATATTTGTTCTGCAAACATGAGAAAATCATGTAATCCTTGCTTTCCAATATTGCTTTGTTAGGCTTTTTCTTTTTGATGCTGTGAAGAGAAGCCTGTCTGTTATACATACAGTATGAATGCACATTTTACATCTGCTAAACTCTATACATATATTCAAGCAAACTTTTTATTCTATGCTTTATTTTTCAGCATATTTACAACATACTTAATTTCAGCCTTATATTCATATCTAACAATTCCTTCTTTTTTTAAACATACTCAAAACACTTTATACTGATATGTATTTTTGATCACATTATATAGAAAACACATTAAGAAACAAAACCTTTAGTCTTCTTTTGATACAAGTTGTTAGAGAAATATGTATGTTTAGTGCTTATTAGAAGCTAAAAGAGTTAACACATTTCATTCTATTTTATGTACAGCTTAATTCTGTATGAAAGTATAAGATGATTTTTCAAACCACAGTATGCTTTCTGAAACTGCAAGATGCACCCTGACCTAATATTTGCTAGCACAGCAACATTCATGTTTATGCCTTTTGGAAATGTACTGAGAAGCAGGTGATTATCTGCTAGGTCAGGAAAATGTATGAATAGTGTATGAATAGAGCAATACTGTTTTCTATAATATGATTGAATATGAACAATCAGCTCTGTTCGTGTTATGAGAACATGCACAGCTGCGGAAAAGAAGAGATACATGAAACAAAAGACTGCTTGAAGAATCTGTACTTGCTTTGTGCAAGAATTAGCTATAGTACCTTGAATGGTAACATAACATAGTGGGAAGCTGTATCTAACCGGTGGTCACCAAGGCCATGCTGTTTTTCTTAGGAAGTTTTTCATAAAATTGATAGTGCAAGCAGAAAATCATGGACAAACAGCTGCTATGAAATAATGATGTTAAAACTTGTGATCTGTTACGTCAGCTTGGTAGGCAATGTCTTATTAGAAAGTGTATAAAGATGGATTTACTTCCTGATTTTAGTTAGACAAACTCTGTATTAGCACGTTTTTGTCTCCTTGCTGCAACATTAAAGTGCCTTAACCTGAACCTGCCGTGTATTGATCATTTTTGAAGTTTATTTTTCCTTTGACAGATTGGTCCTTTGGACCGGAAAACTCTCACTCTAGCTCAGGTCAGAGGGGCCCGGTGGCATGAAACAGTACAGGGAAGAGGCCACATCGGTTCTTCTCCTCTGAAAGACCTCCGACTGAATTGTCGTTCAAAAGAGACCAGCCACTGTTTCTAATCTGCGATTGGAGGATGAGTCAACGGTTCCAGTGAGACGATCATTCACGGAGGCTCAGGTAAGGAGGAATTTACCTTTTCTTTGTTTCAGATCAGGGACTTGTTACAGTATTTGTTTTTGTCAGGGATATTTTATATAAATCAGGGACAAAAAGGATTGCTGTCTTGTCATAGATCAGGGAAATAGGATAGGTAGGCAGTTATTCTAGATAAACTATGAAAAAGAGAAAATCGTGGTACCACATGATAAGAAGGGTTATGTAACAATTTCTAACTAAATTAAGACAACATGGGAAATAAGTGCACAAAAAGATCCCGAGATCCACCATTAACCGAAGACGCAAAATACATGCAATTACAATGTGCCGATAATGTTAGGTACTATACAAAATGGGTTAATAAATACAAATTTGATGGCAAATTAGATAAACCTTCATTTATCAAACTTGTCAAACAACTTAAAACAGACGCAAAAGGTCAGGTAATAAAGCAACGTCAATTGGGAATTCCTCAGGCACACAGGTGGCTTGAGGAAGCAAACCGCAGGGAACAAAAGAATAAAAATTCAAAAGCAATGTTTTTAGACAAAAAAGACAATAACTTGGTAATAGCATTGGCCCCTCCGCTCCCCTTAGCAGAATATGAAGCAAGTGGGAAAGCAGAACCACCTCCGCTATACCCAACTGTCCCTGCGAAATCAAAACCGTTTATCAGAGATCCTGTCGAGACTAGGTCTCGAACATGTAACTTAAGAGGGGATATTGAATTGTATGAAATAAATAAAAATTCACAGGCTATGAGTGAAGAAGAGATATGTCCACTCATAGAAGTACCAAATCCACAGGCAGGACAGGACCCAACTCTTCTAGTATATAGACCGTGGACACCAGAGGACATCCGGAAAGCTACAGAGGGAATTCCCCATCCAAAAGTTAATTTTAGAAAATTCTTAGAAGACTTGCAGGGCATGAGGTTAAGTTACCATTTAAATGAAGAGGAAGTAGAGAAAGTAGTCAGACAAATCATAGGTCCAGATTGGCACATGATCAGTGGCAACTGGAATCCCTGTGACACAGAACATAGGCCACTCCCACATAGTAACACAGAACTGGATAACAGAGTGAAAGGTCTGACAGACCAAATCTCTGAGAAATGGAAGCCTAGGGCTGACTGGACTTGCATTAATCAATGCATCCAACAAGAGGGTGAAACTGTTGATAGATATTATGACAGATTATTAGAGTGTTTTAATAACCATTGTGGAATGCAGGTACCTGAAGACCAGACACATGATTCCCCATATGAGCAGCAACTAAAGAATGCATTTTTGAAGGGTAGTATTGCACTCTTAAGTAGTTTTATTACAAAGCACATGGTAGATCATCGTACAAGTAGATTACAGTCATTACTAGAATATGCAAGACATGCTGAAAAGCATTTTAATAGCAAAAAGAAAAAGAAAACTCAAGTATTTGCAGTAGAAGATGGAGCAGAAGTCTTTGTAGTACAGCCCGGGAAGAAGAGTAAGAAAAATGCCCAGGGAAACAAACAATCTGATAAGCGATCAGAGGAGTTTGAAGAGAGAAAGAAAAGGGGTGAATGTTTTAAATGCGGAAAAAAGGGACATTTGGCAAGGGATTGCAGGCAAAATAATAAGGTAACCACGGAAGACAAGGAGGATGAGGACTGACTATATGGTAGTCAGGAATCACTAGAAGGAAATAACCAAGAAAAGACAAATGTGAGTGTGATAGAGGGAGTAGAGGATGTGATAGAAGAAAAAGAGGATGTGCATGAAATCACAGACAATGAAGAAAATGAAATCTTGGATTTAGCATTATTGAGCTTAGAGCTTTACTTAGCAGACACAAAACTGGAAGTTACACTTCTGGTAGAGGGGAGGGAAGTTAAATTCCTGTGTGACTCAGGGGCTTCACGGACCCTGATACATCCTTCCAAACTACCAGAAAATTCAGAATCACTTGATTACATATTAGTGAAAGCAGCTAATGGATAGCTGTATCGGGAGCCACTCTCCCACAACATAGCAATAACTGACCCTGTTTCAGGGATGACCCAGAAAAGCAAAATTGCTTCTGCAAAATGCCCAGTGAATCTTTTGGGCAGAGACCTTATGCAGATATTTGGCATAGCAGTAGTTCCAACTATGCAGGGTATGGAAGCACAGCGACAAATGGATACTTTTGTGGTGCGACCGGAGGGTGAAACATTTTATTGGTACAGCCAGGACTTGGTTACAACTGGTCCAGGGGCAGTAACCTAAGAACTGATGAACATAGCCATCAGTAAATCCCCCTCCCTTGACACTGATAAACAACATTTGTTGCATTGTACTCTATATTACTGTAGCATACCAGGACCTGATAAAGAATACGAGCAAGAACTGTTTAGAAACCATGCTAACAGATTAGTATTACGTAATCTGTACTGGGACACAGTAGGAAACAGTGTAGTTAGCTGTTCATTGTCCCAGGAGTTCCTAGCACTTTACAAATCTAATTGATTACCACATGTTAGTTTAATGTGAAATGGGCAGACCTAGGAGAAAAAGTCACAAGGTGGGAAAAACAGACAAAATTAGAACTGTCAGAATAGGGAGTACAAAAGCAGAAGTTGAATTGGATAACACAGACACACCCAGCTGTGCACTTGCAGGCAAGTCAGGACAGCTGAGTAGCACTCTTACTAAAGGAAGAAGTAAAAGCCTTACGAGGCATACCAGAGACTCTCTGGTCAACAGGGAAATCAGATGTAGGACTTATTCGTACAGCAGGACCAGTCACTATCACACCAAAGTCAGCATTTAGACCTCAAAAGAGACAGTATCCCTTAAGAAAGGATGCAGAAGTAGAACTCAAACCTATAATAGCAGCCTTACTTAAGGAAGGAGTATTGATAGAATCTCCTGATTCACCATGTAATACACCCTTATTTCCTGTTAGGAAAGCAAATGAAGAATGGCGTATGGTCCAAGATTTACAAGCAGTAAATGACACAGTTATACCTAAAGCACCTACGGTGCCAGATCCACACACCTTATTAAATGATTTGAAACCACAACAGTAGTATTTTTCTGTGGTAGATATCAGCAATGCGTTTTGCTCAATACCGATACACCCTGACAGCCAACATTGGTTTGCATTTACATTTCAGGGGAAAAGGTATACATACACACGACTACCACAGGGATATTGTGAGAGTCCAACACTATTCGCACAGGAAATGGCAAGTAACCTGGCGGGATTTATCCCACCAAAAGGCAGCCAGATTTTACTTTATGTAGATGACATTCTGCTGGCAGCCCCCACCCAGCAAGAATGCAGAGAAGATACCACAGCATTACTAAAATTTCTAGCCACCCAAGGACACAAAGTAAACAAAAACAAACTGCAACTTTGGAAAAAAACAGGTTAAATACCTGGGATATGTAATATCCAAAGAAAGCAGAATATTAGATGACGACAGAAAAAACAGCAATATTACAAGCACCCAAACCGACTACCAAGAAGGAAATGATGTCCTTTCTAGGTACGACTAATTTTTGTCAGAGTAGGATTCCAAACTATGCCTTGGAATCTGCTCCACTGACCAACTTAATATTCAAAAAGCCTATGGCAGCACAAGATTCATTACAATGGACACCAGAATCAGAATCAGCTTTCTGCAAATTGAAACAACTAATAGCATCCTCATTAGTTTTAGGATTACCAAACTATCATAAACGATTTTTTCAAACTGTAGATTGTAAGCAGGGCTATATGACATCAGTGTTAACACAGCAACATGGGGACAAACAACACCCCATAGTTTACTATTCATCACAGCTAGACCCAGTGGCACGATCCTTGCCCCACTGTGTACAAGCAGTAGTCGCAGCTGCAATGGCAGTGCAGGCTTCAGCCTCAGTAGTGTTGTTCCACCCTCTCACATTGAGAGTGCCTCATGCAGTCGCAATTATTTTACTGCAAGAAAAAGTAGCATATCTTTCTCCTGCTAGACATCTTTCCTGTATGACTATACTGTTGAGCCAACCTCATATGACAATTGAACGATGTACAGCTTTGAATCCGTCAACCTTGCTCCCAATCCCTGCAGATGGCAAACCACACTGCTGCCTGCAGGAGTTTGAGCAAAAAACACTGCCTAGAAAAGATCTCATGGATGTTCCCTTGGATGATGCAGAGGTGACAAACTATGTGGACGGCTCGTGTAGAAGGGGTCCTACAGGACAGAATCTAGTGGGGTATGCAGTAATTTCTGATACTGAGATTTTAGAAGCAAAGTCTTTACCACACAACTTATCTGCACAAGCAGCAGAATTGATTGCTTTAACAAGGGCATGTACCTTGGCAAAGGATAAACGTATGAACATTTTTACTGACAGCCAGTACGCTTTTTCTACTGTACATGTTTTTGCGCAGCAGTGGAAAAATAGAGGAATGATAACATCTACTGGTAAACCAATTAATCATGTGCAATTTATTTTAGATTTGTTAGAATCTATTCGGTTACCTCAGAAAGTAGCTATTTGCAAATGCGTAGCTCATACCAAACAACAGGATAGGATTTCAAAAGGTAATGCGAGAGCTGATACAGCTGCAAAGCAGGCAGATTCAGATTCAGAAGTATTTCTTCTGAGTGAGGAATTACAACCATCTGAGATTTTAGATTTAGAAATGTTAAAAACAATGCAGACACTTACTACAAATCTAGAGAAACAGAAATGGATAAAACCAGGAGCAATTCTTGAAAAAGGGCTGTACATCTCCAAAGAAAGAAAACCAATTTTACCATCTAACTTGTTTAGATATGCAGCTTTGTTGAGCCATGGGCAGTGCCATGTCTAAACAGGGGGGAATGGTACAGTTAGTGAATCGAGTGTTTACAATGTATGGATTTGCAAACTACACAAAAAATTTTTGTGCAGCATGCCATGTTTGTAATAGGCATCATGCACAGGGGGCACTGAAGCCAAAGCAATGGAGTTTCCCTACACCACCGTATCCGTTCCATACTATCTGTATGGATTTCATAGAACTAAACAAATGCGAAAATAAAAAGTACTAGCTTGTCATTATAGATATGTTTTCCAAATGGGTGGAAACTTTTCCGACCAAAAATCCATATGCAGCTACTGTTGCAAAAGTCCTCGTTAAAGAAATTATTCCTAGATTTGGCATACCGGAAAAAGATCTATAGTGACAATGGCACACACTTTGTAAATCAAACCATACAACAATTGAGTCATTATTTCGGGATTTCCTTGAAAAACCATTGTGCATACCACCCCCAATCTGCAGGATTAGTAGAGAGGCATAATGGAGTTCTAAAAAATAAGCTTAGGAAATTGATTAGTGAGACACAGAAGAACTGGGTGCACTGTCTACCTCTGGCACTGTTGAGCATGAGAACTGTTCCAAATGCAAAAGGGTTAACTCCTTTTGAAATACTGTTTGGGAGGGCATATTATACACCTCAGTGGAAACCTCTCATGCCTACAGATCAGGAGGCTGACAGTTCACTTGCAGAGTATATGAGGTGATTTTGGAATGACAAACTTCTGCAGTTAAATTCTGTTTCAGATAAAGAACAAGCCAGACCATCGGAAGCAGCAGTAGTCCCAGGCACGTGGGTCTGGGTGAAGGTCATGAAGAAAAGAAATTGGAGTTCTCCAAAGTGGGAAGGGCCATACCAAGTGCTACTGTCAACACCCACTGCAGTCAAGATCGCAGAGCAGGTGTCTTGGATTTATCTGACGCACTGTAAATTGGTTAAGAACTTTGAACTGGACAAAAACCTTGTTACTGTTATACTACGAGAACAAAATGACCAGATATAGAGTAAACAGGGATGCAGAACAACCTCAGAAAAATTGCATGATCATCCTGTTAGCTATACTGATAACAATGATCTTTTTGCAGTGGCCTTTACTTTTTTCAGCCACATGAGTTGAACTGAACAGACGTGATGCATTACTCATAGACTGGCATCCAAACTTTAACACTTACCAAGCAATTAAATATGTGTATGCTGAGACTTTTAATGTTTCGAACTGCTGGATTTGCACAGCTATACCAACAGCATACGGGGGATTATTAATGACTGCTGTCCCCCTAGGGGTCAATGAGACCTGGGAAAACTTGATTTTTGATACTACACCTGTGAAATCACAAGACAAAATAGCATTGTACCTACCTGTTACACAAAAAGTAATTGTATGTTTTTATAAAAATGACACTATTCAGGTGGGTTGGAGCAATTGCAATGTGACTGTTTCTTATAAATGTTATATTAAGGCTAATAAGGCGGAAACTATCTGTGATGCAAACTATGACTCATATCTTGAGAAAATGAAAAAAACTGTTAGTGAAATACAACATAATCCTGTTCTTTTGAAGCAACTTTCTATTATTGACAAGAAAATGTTTCATGCAGGGCAAGCATATATTAATACTAAAGTAGAGAATTGTTATTTTGTTTGTGGGAAAAAGGCATACAAATAGCTACCTGAGAACTGGTCCGGCAGTTGTTTTTTGGGTTACCTGATCCCGGCCATATGACACACTGCAGCTTTGCCTCAAGGGAAAATTCAAAATGTCAGAGAGGTCAGCAGTAAACCTGGAAGTCCAATCAAGAGACCCGAGAATCCAGTGGGACAAATCGAAGCAGGGTGGAGAAACCATAACTCCGGGAAAAACAAAGATAAACTGACACACATGGACTTGAGTGACACTATTATATCATGGGCAGGCATAGCCCCTGCATATGGCGCAATGAAATCGATTCGGGAGCTGAGAAAACTGCCCAAACTTCTCGAAGTTATGAGCAATGCAACTTTTTCTGCTCTCGAATTAGTGACTGATGATCTAAATGCTATGAAAACTGTGGTGCTTCAAAACCGCATGGCTCTTGACTTCACCCTAGCGGCGAGAGGTGGTACGTGCACTTTAATCAAAGAAGAATGCTGTTCATATATTCCTGACAACCAGCATGAGATAAACAACCATCTTGAGGTGATCCAGCAGGTGTCGACCATGACCAAACCAGGCCCAAACCCTCTGACAGATTTTTTCCAGAATTTGTTTGGGAGGTGGGGTTCCATCCTAATGAACATCCTGATTGCGATTTGTGTGGGATTACTCCTATTAGGAGCATGCATTTGTTGTGGTATTCCCTGCATGAAAAAGTTAATCAAAGATTTTATAGACATATCAGTTTCTGAGACTTTGTATCAAAGTACTGAAATTGAAGAGTTGTTGAAAACTGAAATGCTTTCATAAGTTTAAACTGAATGACTCTCTTAATTGAAAATCCGAACTGGAAGAGGTTAGGAGAAGAAGCAAACTGTTTATGCTTTTGAAAATAGAATAAAAAGTATTAACAGGGGGGAAATGTTAGAGAAATATGTATTAATATGCATGTTTAGTGCTTATTAGAAGCTAAAAGAGTTAACACATTTCATTCTATTTTATGTACTGCTTAATTCTGTATGAAATTATAAGATGATTTTTCAAACCACAGTATGCTTTCTGAAACTGCAAGATGCACCCTGACCTAGTATTTGCTAGCACAGCAAAATTCACGTTTATGCCTTTTGGAAATGTACTGAGAAGCAGGTAATTATCTGCTAGGTCAGGAAAATATGAATAGTGTATGAATAGAACAATACTGTTTTCTATAATATGATTGAATATGAACAATCATCTCTGTTCATGTTATGAGAACATGCACAGTTGAGGAAAAGAAGAGATACATGAAACAAAAGACTGCTTGAAGAATCTGTACTTGCTTTGTGCTCAAATTAGCTATAGTACCTTGAATGGTAACATAACATAGTGGGAAGCTGTATCTAACTGGTGGTCACCAAGGCCACGTTGTTTTTCTAAGGAAGTTTTTCATAAAATTGATAGTGCAAGCAGAAAATCATGGACAAACAGCTGCTATGAAATAATGATATTAAAACTTGTGATCTGTTACGTCAGCTTGGTAGGCAATGTCTTATTAAAAAGTGTATAAAGATGGATTTACTTCCTGATTTTAGTTAGACAAACTCTGTATTAGCACGTTTTTGTCTCCTTGCTGCAAGATTAAAGTGCCTTAACCTGAACCTGCCGTGTATTGATCATTTTTGAAGTTTATTTTTCCTTTGACACAAGTCAAAATGCAATTTTACATAGTTAATACAATGAAAACATGTATTACTACCAAAACTGAATGTATTTAACAACTTTTTTCTTTTGCAGACCATTTTGTGAAAATATTTCATCAATAATGAGCTGTGTCTGCTTTAACTTAACTTGATTAATTTATTCTTTTGCAATTACAGAATTTAATTTATGACTTAAAACTGTTCCATTAACTCTTTGCAACTGTTGAATTAACTATAAGAGACAAGAACCATGTGCTACTGCAAACATTTATACACTGCTGAAAATATACAGTTTCAATGTCATTTTAACCATAACACTGTGTCATGTCTCTGAACTGTTCTGAACTTGGTAAAGTACTGAACTGGGCTTAGATAATACTTGAGGATTTAAAAAATATGATTTATACATTAAAGGATGCTATGTACATATTAGTCCATTAGCTGTATGAATACAATATTTTAATATATGTTTTTCTCTAGCTGGAGTAACCAATACTAGTACAGATAAAATGGTGGTCCAAAAACCAATAATAAGACTCTAACTTAAAAACCAGTGATAATATTACAACTTGACAAATTACTTTTGAACTTATTACAATGTATTCTGTACAGTATGTATTTACAGACTGTTTGCTATTCATGCATTTTAATCTCGTAGCTATATTGGAGCCATTTTTTTCTCTACACATATTCATTGCTAGACATTAATTTAATTTGTACTGAATTATTCTGCATTTGTACATACAAAGACTATAATTTGTACTGACATTTTCTACATTTGTACATACAAAGACTATCATTTGTACTGATTTTTTCTGCATTTGTATATACAAAGACCATCATTTGTACTGAATTCTTCTTCATTTGTACATACAAAGACTGTAAAGTACATTTAGTCTAACCTTGCAAATGTAGTAACATTAACATCAAGCAAAATCTTGGAAAATTCTTATGTCTCTTTAGAAGTATCTAGTGGAATTGCCACCAGAGACAACTACATACCCAGAAATTAAAAACATTTATTCTTTTGCACACCAACATTGTCTTGCCAAAAACATATTTAAATAGTGACCATTCTTGTTCAATTTTTTACATATCTTTACTCTCTCTTGTATAGCTGTAATAAACCAATTTTAAGCCATCTCTTGTTTTTTTAAACCATCTATTGTATAGCTTAATAGTTTTAAATATATTATCCTGTCAGGTTTAATCCAGTTTACCAGTATTTATAATACACTAATACCTGTTTTTCCCTCCCCCCTAAAAGAGTATTGTCAAGAAGGAATGAAATATTATTTTTTCCTGTAGCTCTATTTTAGACCCTTGTGCAGTACTGCTTATACAGTCAGTGTAAAACTGAGAAAGTGCCCCTCCCCCTGTAGTATTGCACTATTGTTTATTTGCTTTACGCTGTGAGAATAGACTGTATACCAGCCCAACACTTTGGTTATACGTTTGCTTTATTAGGTTATTAAACTATAGACCTTTGTTTGATTTGATCATTTTTTATAAAGCTTTTGCTGTTTATTACCACTAGTAGGTATTTACCCTCCTGCACAATTGATTTGAACTGTATGTATACTATAGCCCATTTGCTGGCTGTACTTGATGCAACTGAGTTTTTTTTTTCTTTTAACATTTACTTGCAAACAGATTATCAGTGACATCTATGCACGATTGTGACATTATATTACAATTACCAAATAGTGTTGCATGTAAACATTTTAACAATTATGTTTTAATAACAATGATGCTTTAGAAAAACTCAAGCTACTTGTCTGGCAATCAGTCTTGTTGTTTATCTTATCTTTCCAACATTTCCTGTAACTATTCATCTAGTCTAGGAAGGTCTGAGCTCACATTTTATAGTTAATTCTTTTGGCATTTTCCTTTAATTTGATTGTGATTTGCATAACTATGCATTTGTACTACATAAATAGACATTATTTTTATAATTAGCTTACATGGATTTCAGTATTTTTTTATTTATTTGTTTAACTGTCCTGCCATTAATTTTACAAAGACTGTTTGACTAATACCATCTGTGATTTTATTTCTTTTTAAAATTCAGAACTTTAACTGTTTGGTGTGGTGTTACTATACAATTATAAAAAGAAAATTGTAAAAAAACAAATAGATATTAGCTTAACTAACACATGTTTATATTTACATTATTTATATTTGCTGTTGTCTGCCTGTTATTCTTGTGTATTGCAACAGATGTATTTTAGATGAAAAGAAAATACATGCATGTCTGTCTTGTATCTTTATATCTTTATACAAGCATGTCAGTCTTGTGACTTTAAATCTTTACTCTTATTAACTATTTTTATTTAATTTTTATACACTAGAACAGTTTTGTTTACCTTTTGACTATGCTAAGAAAGGCAGTCATATGCTCTACTTTACTGTACTACTGATAAATGTCTTGCTTTAACTGAATGGACGTTTTAAACATTTGAGAATGAGTTGTCCAGACATCAGATCTTTGCATGTATGTTTAACCATTTTCAAAATACAATCACATTATAAAATATATTTCTTTTGCACAGATTAGCTGTGTATGCAGGAAGTCCCCAGTCTGTGTCAGTTCAACTAATGTATTTCCTTTATCCTGCAACTGCTGTTGAAGAGTTTCCTGTAATGTTGCATGGTCGTTCTGACATTCTTTAGTAAGCTGTTCTGCTGAATTTGAAACTCCTATGCACTTTTGAAAAGATGTATGTATAACTTGTCTAAGCTTCCTGAACTCATTGTGTCTGTCTTTTAGAAGTTTATTGCATTCTTTTGTAACAAAATCTACTAGAGGTTCTATCAGTAACTGATTTGACTGTTGTTGCAACTTTGAAATAAACCTTTTACATCTGGTGACAGAACATAACTGTCTAACATCTGAAATTAATATCAGCATATTAACTTTTCTTGGTTCTTTACCACTAAAATGTTTGTCTGCACAGTCTAACCTTTGAATAGTGACATGCACTGTATTTTTATGATATTATACACACACTAAACATTTTTTTATACCACACCTGATTTTGTTTCAGATACCAGTCAAATATTGTAATCCATTTGCATAATGCCTTACTATTAACTTGCAATCCATTTGCATAATGCCTTACTATTAACTTGCCCTAATAAGGTTTTACATTTGCTAATATGCTGTATATACAACATTTCATTATGTTATTATTATTATTATTACTTCTATGGCATTCATACTGTATGTAACACAGAAACATTTTCTTACCAGTCAACAGAGAGGCAGATGGCCAAGCTGCTTTACTGTAGATGGTTGAAAAGTCTCTGTAGTCGATTGTGAAGTTGGTACAGCAAAACTGGCAGTTTCAGTCTTACAACTTTGTGTTGTACCTTTTCTGGAGAATTTATGGAAATGCTCATCTTTCTGTAATGCAGTCTCACTGGATTTAGACATCTAATAAACTGTATTATTGCTGCAAACTGTAGAAAACTGTAGAAAACTGTAGAAATCTGAAGTACTTCACATAAACGTTAGTTACTGTGCTTTTACAGGAGTGACCTTATACAAGGTATTACCCACTCACTCCCCCTGTTTTTGGATACAGGCTAGGAACATTCGTTATGGTCACTATTGAAAAATGTATCTTAATTTGTGTGTTCTGCTTCTATGATGTGGTGGATCCAAAGTCTTCTTAAGACACACAGTCTTGCTGTGCTGTTTACTGCTGAATCAGAGACACAGAGCTTTGCATGACTCCATCTGTAGTCTGTTTAAAGCACCAAACCTTTCAAATTGTACACTGATAAAGAAATATATTTTGCAGCTATAAGCACGGTTACAGATAACTTATTTTATAACAAACGACACATACTCTTTCTGTCAGATTGTAACATATATTTACAAAGTTTTCCTTTATTACAGATATGAATGATGACTTCTACAAAATACCTCTCTCTGTCCCTTTCTCACATAACTGAATTACTACAATTGTTATATAGAGTGCTAGTCATGCACATAGATTATTATTTCCTCTTGGAATCTCTTTTGGCCTTCTGTGGGAAGTCACATAATGTCTATTTTTAGACTTTTCTATTGTTCTTTTGTGATTTACTTGTAAGCATTTTTGCTGATGTGAGGATTTCATTAACAGAAATCTGAAAGGAAACATTTGTACAAGCTGTTCCTATTGAAAAAACATCACGTATTGCTGAATTTATAAAAAAGGATGTCTGTTAATAGAAATTTGTTCTGCAAACATGAGAAAATCATGTAATCCTTGATTTCCAATATTGCTTTGTTAGGCTTTTTCTTTTTGATGCTGTGAAGAGAAGCCTGTCTGTTATACATACAGTATGAATGCACATTTTACATTGCTAAACTCTATACATATATTCAAGCAAACTTTATTCTATGCTTTATCTTTCATCATATTTACAACATAATTAATTTCAGCCTTATATTCATAATATCTAACAACCCTAAGTTAGTGCCACTGCATGCCTGGTACCCCAAACCACATTGTCTCACAAAATTCTTAATTCTGCCTTTGAGGGGATAAATCCAATCCACTCAGGAGTCAACAATGAAGCCTCCAGATGAAAGAGTGACCCACAATCCAGATGCATTTCTGATCCAATTATGTGTGAGTTTTAACACAAAAAACAAGAGTTAAAGTTGTTCACATCTAACATTAAGTAGTTAACTATTAGACTTTCACCTGCCCAGCCTTTTGATGTCAGCTGGTGATGTCTTCATTCTGTGCACATATGGTGGTGCTCCTATTTGAACTGAATGTAAAGCATATCTATCTGTGTCCAAGCCAAATGACTTCACTGGTTCTTGCAAAAATGCTTTGACTTGACACCGTGTGAGAAGATCCCCTTGTTGATTACAAAAGAATGGACCTGCTCCCATGCTCCTCTGGTTTTGATATCCCAATAACACTGCTATTAAATCCCATTCCAAATATTTTAGGGTTATCACTCATATCCACTAGCCATTCCCTTCCTGAGCCATTTTAGATTTTGCCATGTAAACCCACGTATCATCTCCTGACATAACTACATTTAACAGAGGTAACACCATCTGCTGACTTTTCTTCTTGTTTGGTTGAATGATCTCCAACCATCTAAAGGCCCCATAGAAAGCCAACAGAAAAGCTGCTCTATATAAAACTACTTCATAAGATAAAGGGCACACTTTTGGAATGGCCATCTACAGTTTCCGAAGTACTGATGGCCCTATGGAGTACCTTTTATCTCACATCTTAGGTGCTTGCCTTCCCCAACCTTTAAACATTTTTCAAACTTGAAATGAATTTGCTAAATTCCCCAACCATACAGCCTGATCAAACAAATTCAAGGCTGACAATATGCTCCTTGCTAACCCTAAACTCCATCCTTTTTCCTTCATTAACGGAATATATGCTCTAATTTGATCTAATGAGATGCCCATGCTGGTTCCCAGCCCTGAGACAGTCTGGTCTGCAGAACCTTTGGCACACATTTATTATTTATTTTATTTATTTATTTTACATTTGTTGACTGGGAAAGTCCGACTGGATGCATGTCCATTTTCATTGGAGGCCTGGGGAGAAAAGTTCCACAGTTAAATTTTAAGCAACATATAAGGTGTATACAGAAGCATTCAAATTTACATAGATAGTACCGAACTTAACATTAACTAGTAACATAATATTCAAGCTTAATGCAAATTCACATAGATAGTACAAAACTTAACACTGACTAGTAACAGTTGAAGCTTAAGATTTAACATATTTACATAGACTGAATTATACCTTACTCTTGTTCTTACATTAAGAGCATTACACATATGGGCCCCTTTCCCTTTCTCCTGTTCCCTTCTAACCACTTCATCACATGAAGCATAATGCACTGAAGTCCCTTCACCATTTATGTAATCATTCATAGACTCTCCTTCTGCGTATGACAGGTAATGAATGAATTGAAATTCACAAGCTACTTTTTTGGGACTAAACCTGAATGCTGTTCTGGGTGAGTGAGAAAAAGGACCTGTCATTCTGCCCACTTCAAGTTCCTTGTTTAATTTGTTGTTAACTAACTCTGGATGTTGCTTCACTGATTTCAAATTCTTAATGATCCCCCTCTTCTCTTGCCTTTTTCTGGAATCATAAACCTTGTAGTAAACCCCTCATCTAACAAGACTTCCCAAATGTGATGCACTGATGTCAAATTTTGCATTGCAATGGATTCCAGCACTGGGCAAAGTTGTATTGAAAACACTTCCTAGTACCCCGTTCCATTCTAAAAGCCTGATTTTCTTTCATCCCTGTATGCCCAGCTACCTCATATCTATTAAATGCATTTCCAATCTGGCTGACCGGAAATCTACAATCTGCCATTACAGAGCTCCCACTAGTCTTCAGCCAGTATAGCAAACCCGGGTACATTCAGGACCGTGGCCTTTCAGAGTACACCTGTCTCACTGACCAGTGTTATTTTTGGTTGTTTATTTTGTTTACTACATTTTTTAGTTGTATATTACACCTGTCTCATCCTCTGATATTCTTCATCATAATGTAAGCACCTTTGACCACATTGTGCAAAACGGATAGTGGTTACCCTATTGAAATGTATTCATGTGCCTTTTGCCTTGTTAGGACTCATGTCTCACTTTTGTCTACTGGAAAGTCAGCCTTGCTGTCCTTCTCCTTTTCGGTCTCTTCTTCCTCTTTATTCAAGTGAGAAAATGTACCCACATAATCCCCTTTTAAGATTTGCTATTTGACTTTTTCACTCAAGTGAAAGCCAAAAGGTAAATCTAATGTAACCGCACCGTGGTACCTCTTGAGATCTGAACCCCAGTCTCCTCATTATCTTGTGACTGCCTATCCTCTCTTAGTATCTCTGTCTTTTGACCTTCCATGCTCCCTTTGAGCTGCATTAATAGTGACCCAGTCTGGTCCAAAATTTGCCCATTGACTGTGATAACCATTTGCATGTTCTGGACCCACTGCTGAACCAGTACGGCCAAGCCCACTTAATATGCTTTTTTCCTAAGGCCCCATATTTTTGACAATTGTAGCCTACCTAGACAGACATGATATACATACCTACAGTCACTAGCCTGCAACTGATTTTCTGTTATCTACTCATCCTTAAAAAATCCTTGACTCTGCAGCCATTGTAAGAATATATGATGATAATTTATCTCCAGCTTTACCTTCCTCCTTGTTTCCCATCTTGCATTTCTTTCGATGCTTCTAATTATTCCTCTTTTTCCAAGCTTTTTAATCTATTTTATTGTCTTCATCATCTTTCCCTCAGCTGCTACCTTCTAAAACCTGAATGCCTGAGCTTTATCCTGATTTTGGATCCAGTGGCATGCTGTTTGCAGGTTGGTTACTAACTACCGAAAAAACCTGTAGTAAATTCTTTTAGTGTTTGTTATCACTGTTAGATGGAGCAGCATATTCAAGCAAAAGTGCAGGCTATGTTAAGCCTTAAAGGGAAGGACTGGTGGGCAGATTTATATCACCAAACAATGGAGTTTATAGCCTTCACTCCACTTAGACTATGCTTGCCTATTTAGCTCCATGACTCCTACAAAAATATTTTTTATTATATTATAATTAAGTGTAATTAGTTTCTATAATGGTTAGGAAAAATCCAACCCAGTCTTGTGGATAAAATTCCCACACCAGTCTTGAGTGCTCAACCACCACAGGGTTCAACTTATTAGCTCAGCCATGTGCTCACTTCCACCACGCCAGGCCTACTCACTCATGCTGTTGTATGTTTGCACCCCCCATGGCCTTAATAAAGTATTTTATTAAATTTAAATATCTAGACTGTTTATGAATGAACAGTCTTAACCTGGGTACTAATCCTCCAGCTTGTTGTAACTAAGCCCTACCACTAAACTCTCCGGGCTTAAGGTCCAGTCTAGCAGTCTTTGCCTAATTCCTCCATAAGCCCTTCAAAATAAAAAACAAACCTTACATATATTACCAAATTTGATTTACTTATTTAATTAACTTTTAATTTTATTATTTATATTTTCAATATACTTATTTGCTAACTTTTATAGATGTCCCCCTTCCTGCACCGAGCCTCATGCCTGCCTACAGTTCTTGCTGATAGACTCTTGAAACTGTAACTGAAGTTAAACAGCTAAAACTAAAGTCACAGTCTACTGTCTTTACCTTTTTTAAATAAAGTAGTAAATTCTAACTTTCTGATGCTAAAGATATAACTTGTCTACTAGTCTAACAATACTAACAGAAAGAAACTTTCAAACCCAATATGTCAGAGACAAGAATAGAAACAAAAAAGGCCCTTACCTTATTTGACAAGACCACCCACATTAGCGAGACATTTGAAAGCTGCAGTGCTAGGAATCAAAAAGACCAAGTTGTTTTGTTCCTGGCCATTTCAATACCTCCACACCTAGCTTGCCCTTCTCTAACCCTTTTGATCTATCCTAGCCCCACCTGGTCACTCCACCTCCCCTTTTACACTTACATCTGAGCTGATGTACCTCAGACAAATGGTGGCTTGCTGTGACTTGGCTAGCCACCTGTTGTTGTATCATTCCATCAAGCCATTGTTTATAGAATGCATAAGGTTTTTGTACTCATAACGCTCAAAAGACAAAATACAAAGATCTCAAATCATGGGCACTTTTAAAATATTGGCATTTCTGAGTAAGAAAACTCCCAAAATAAGAGAATTTTGAATAAAGATTCTTTTTCTGAAAATGCATTGAATGTAAGTATTATTTGGCTATAATCCAACACCTTTTCTCAAACAAGAAAGAAAGAAAGAAAGAAAGAAAAAAATTAAAATTTTTAGTATAGGCAGAGTAAAAATTTCAATCAAAATCAGAGATGTCTGTAAAGACAAACTTGAGGGGCATGCATGAGCTGATAACTTGTTCCACAACAATACACAGGCAAAGAGCATTTTAGCTTTCATAAAGAAAGGGTACTTTCCAGAGGGTGACACTTTTTCCATGGTAAAAGTATGCATGTATGTATGTACATATGTATGTATGTATTTATGTCTGTTTGTATGTCTGTATGCATGTACCTACATATTTATTTATACCATGTGTATATTGAAAGCACTTTCTGAGTTCTGTCATTGCAAATCTACTACATTGCTAACATTTCTTGGTAGTTTCTCACGAAAAAAAGAGGCTTCATTTCTTGGACATAGAAAGAAACCTATAATGCTGTACTAATAGTTCTTGTAGCTTATTTGTTAGCTAGGTAAACACATTTGGCAGAAAGGATATTTTTGAGTGGTAACCCATGAGCACTGTCTGGATAAGTGAGTCATAAATTAGGCAAATGGAAACTGATGGAATCAAGCTTGTGACTACAGGATAAAGCCTGTTAGCAGCTAAGAGCAATTCCATATGAGAAACTGCTATATCAATTAAACTTAAAAAAGGGAGGAAGTGTAGTTCAAAATAGATAGATCACTGTACAGTACACTAACCAAACAGGAGAGAAAAACTGGTATACCAAGCCAAGATAGAAAAAAATTAAAATAAAATGTAATTTGGGGGGTTACATTCTTTTCCTCAAAAGGTATCATAGGTTTGTTTGTTTGTGTCTTTTGGCTTTTCCCAGTTAGGGGTCGCCACAGCAAAACTCCAGTCCGCTATTGATTGGCAGTTGATTTTTACGTACCGGCTTGCCAGGCTTGACACACAACCTTCAACGAAAGTACGCCCATTCACGCATGTCTCCACGCAGAAGACGCTCTAGCTGAGAATCGAACCAGACAGCATCTTACTGTGAGGCGACAACGCTACCGCAGCACCACCACCGCGGACAAAAGGTATCATAGGTGACAGCTTCAAATATTTTAGTCTTACAGATTTATTTGATAGCTGAACTTGTTACAAAACAAAAAAGAAAGGCACATGTGATGATATGGGCAAGTGCCAGCATAGCCAGCTGGAGTTTCGTAAAGAATGATATACCTTTGAATGTCAAGCTGATTTATATAAGATGCTTGTGTTACAAATTATTAGAACTGTATCAAATTGATTTGTACAGATGCTTGCACTGAAAATGTATCTGTGAGGTTTGCTTGTGTTAAAATGTATCAACAGTGCACCCTGCTGAAATGAAAAGAAATATACATGTATTATTGCAACTGAATTAAATGTATATGTTTTAATACAGGACACTGGGACAGCAAAGGTTAACTTTAAGAAAAATAAGGGAAATGTAAATGAGCTGTTAAACCATTAAAACGACACACCAGAGTGCTCAATGGGGCCGGAGACACTGGGTCTGGGAAAGAGCCTTTGTTCCTTTGTTCCTTAACTCAGTGAAAAGAGGGGAGACCCAGGCACTGCCATAAACATTTGGATGTGTATTGTGGTTGTCTGTGTTAAATTCTACCAGCCTTCTTGAAAATTATATTTTAGATATTAAAAAGAGAAATCTCAAAGTACAGAGTATTCTGTTTGGGAAGCCTGACTAGAAAGACCCTCACCCACAGCATCTTGCCTTGCGGTAGTAAGTTACTTAACTAGGAAACAGTGACATTCTCTTAGATTATGTCAGGAATATAGTGAAGCTTAGTTTAGAGAGTATTTTTCTATATTTGTATGAGTCTGTCCATCAATGTTAATATCAATATTTTCTGTGATTTTAACTTTGTGGTTTACTGTAAATATATATTCAATATTTTCAGGTTCATTTATTATTTTTTATTAAATATATTTCACCATTTATTGTGGTTGGTACTTGTAAAAAGTATCTAACTTTGAGAGTACTTATATTTATTTGGTGATACTGTGTGGGCCACTCCAGAAGGCCTATCCATCTTGATGAACTACTACCATTTTGTTAGTATTAATATTAGACAGTATAATTGGACACCCTTTGTTAAGGGCCTTAGAGTAGCTGATTGTGGAGTGTCTTGTGGCAGTGATAACTACCTTGCAGTCTGGGCAGAAGGGGGCATAGCGAGTAAACCTGTGCCAGCCTTTCCCAGGTGTGTGTGTGTGTGTGTGTGTGTGTGTGTGTGTGTGTGTGTGTGTGTGTGTGTGTGTGTGTGTGTGCGCACGTGCGTGTGCAAATAAAATCTCTCAGTGTGTGTGGGTCAGCTACTTGGGGTAGGAACACGAAGAACTGGCTTTATAGACGGGGTACTGGAGGACTTGTCTTGGACACTCAGCTGAGGACCTGTCCATACAGCTGTACATCTTTGTGTGGACCTAGAGGGAGACAGATGTAGAGACATCCAGACCCCGGGCTGAGTGTGCTCCCTATGTGCTCTTAAGGGAAACTGTGTTTGATGCGGAGAGGGTTGCATCTGAAAATACTGAGTGTGTCCATTTCTATTCCAAGTGCACATCCCTCTCCAGTGCCAGTGGTGAGGATTCAGGCTCCTTGATTACTGGCCCAGCATGGGGATGACACATATTGATGGCCATCACATATTGGTAGCAGTGGTGGGCATCACAGCATATATGAATGGAATATTTATTTGATCATGCTTTCTTACTGTAGAGCTGAACAAGAAAGCCCCTTTCTTTTTGTTATTGCTGAAAATCAGGTCCACTGTTGGATATCATTAGAATGCCAGTAGGAAAACTTGGTGCATCTTAATGGCTGTTTGATTGACTGAATGACTGATTTACTGATATAAGGTGAATTTGTTCACTAGAACCCCTTTTCCTTCATGACCCTGATTCAGTAAAAGGCAAAAAAGAGCAGCATATAAGTCTAAAAATGAAACAAAGCAGAACAGGCAATATGATAACAATATTAAGCAAGACGTTTCACAAAACTAGAAACCTCTATAACAAACATTAAATATAATGATTTTGTCACCATTTTCTACAGCTTAATATTACAGTCCTCTTATCCACACAGTGAAGGAAGGAGATAAAGGTATTGTACCTGCATCAAAACAATTACAGGATGCTTCCTCTGAAGAGAAAGATCTTAGGTTTGTATTGAATGCTTATGGTTTGGGTTGTTCTGTAGCAGATGGTGGGAATGAATTCCAAAGTACTGGTCCCACAATAATGTTTAGAGGTACAGTCTAATGAGTTGCTAGGAATGGCAAGTGAAGATTATCCCTAAGAAATTCAGCTAGGGGTTCTAGATACTGACTTGGTTTTAAGGATGTCATTCATATACCTGCAGGGCACATGCTCACTAATTTGTACATCAGAATATATAAGGAGAATTTTGCTCTGGTAGTAATGGGCAAGTAATTCATTTTGGAAAGAATCAGGCAGTGATGTGTTTGCTATGTCTTATGGATATAACACATGCCATCCATGAAACAAGAGCATTTGCTTAGAGTCAATTACAACAAATGAATGCCTATACCTTCAGTAACAACCACCACAAGTAGGGCATATTTAAAGTGTAGGATTAAATAACTCTTTTTCTAATATGCTCACTAATTTGTACATCAGAATATATAAGGAGAATTTTGCTCTGGTAGTAATGGGCAAGTAATTCATTTTGGAAAGAATCAGGCAGTGATGTGTTTGCTATGTCTTATGGATATAACACATGCCATCCATGAAACAAGAGCATTTGCTTAGGGTCATTTACAACAAATGAATGCCTATACCTTCAGCAACAACCACCACAAGTAGGGCATATTTAAAGTGTAGGATTAAATAACTATTTTTCTAATACTTTCCATGCTTTGAGAGGTAAGTTATTCATGTGTTACCAAGTAGCTAATAGTTCCAGTACCTTCTGTACAGTTATGTGAATGTAATCAGAGAAACTCAGAACTTAAATATAATTATACCCCAAGGTATTCAAAACATGAAATAGATTATTAATTCCAACATCAAGTACAAGAAAGTACCATTCTTCTTTTCTCATCTTCATTTTACCATGTTTATCAAAATGGAGAATTTCTGGTTTACTGAGATTGACCTGAAGGTCTGTATTTTTTTTATTTGTTAACCAGGGAGGAGGAGGATTGGTCCAATGACCATTTTAGCCATGAACTGTACTATATGATAAAGACAGTATGTAACCAACTTTTAAAGTCCTTTGCACATGTACGCCCTGAAATTCATCCTTGTAAATCAGCAAGGATTATAGTCAATCAGTAATTCTAGACATTAAAAAATATACCCTGTCCAATGACAACCTAGGAACACTGATCTGATATGCTTATAATCTGCTTCTCATAGTCAAATGTACAGGCTTTGTATCCTTCACCTTCATTTGCCTACTGTGTGACTTAGGCCAAGTCAGTTAGTCAGACAGTGCTCCTAGGTTACCCTTGAAAAGAGACATTTTGTCCACTGGGTTTACCTTAACAAAGACATATATTTAAAATGTATCTCTTTTTCGGCCTTTGTGCCTCCATTATTTTGACTTTGTCCAGAATTCATGAGGTAAAGAAGTTGAGAGCTATTTTGGTCTTATCCTTGTAAAAGTTGTGGGTTTCCAGTAAATTGTTATGGATTGCAGTCAATAAATAATAGGCATGTGAGTTTCAGATTTTGTGTCCTTCAACAAATGTTTGGTCAGATTACAAAGACACACACACACACACACACACACACACACACACACACACACACACACACACACACACACACACACACACACAAGCAGCAAAGCCATCTGAGAGGAAAATATTAGCTCTCATTTGGGACTTAGACATCTGGCCTTGCTGTTGGTTTCCTAGCCAAAATGAAAATGCACTTAATGGAAAACTCAGTATCATCAGTCTAGAGAGATCTCTTGTTGGTCCAGCAGCGGTGATGTCAGCACAGTATGTTGGAGGCCTTGGGTTCAAATCTCAAATGAGAGCTAACATTTTCCCCTCAGGAAACCAGGGTCTGAGCAGTAAGCCTCTATGCACTTGTGTGTTTGTTTATAATTTGACCATAATTACCATGCCAGGGAATTCCTAGCTGAAAGGAAAAAGTTCTTAAGTGAAAACTCAATACCATCTGTCTAGAAACTCTTGTTGGCCCAGCATTATATTTGTGGTCTGTTTCTCATAAAATGTGTAACTTTATGGTTAAGTGCTGTGGAATGCAGTCAGTAAATAATGACAAACGTGTGAGTTACAGTCTTTATGCCCTTCAGAAAATGCTTGCTAACACAAAATCTGCCACAAGAGCATATTTCTAGGTATGTAAGACCAATATTTAAAATTTCCTGAACATAGGTGTTTGTTTCTGATTCTTGAGTTATGAGGTTAGGGGCATAAAGATGCATGGGTTGCATTGTGTGGTTCTCACAGCAGTGAAATGAAATACACTTCTCTGTGATTGCTTATGTATTCGTTCATTTCTTTGATCGTAAGCAAGCATCTTATGTATATGCAGTCATTCAAGGGGCTATAATTGTTCATCTTTGTATGTGAGTGTGTGTGTGTGTGTGTGTGTGTGTGTGTGTGTGTGTGTGTGTGTGTGTGTGTGTCTATAAATAATTGGTTTCTGCATCCTAGCATAATTATGGTGTAAAGGAAGCAATCAATTGTAAACAGGAGCATCATCATGTCAGACATGTTCTTTGAGTATAATCCTTGGTTTCCTTGCTTTGTTGTCTTATTACAGTATGTATTATTTGGTTGAGATTAAACTGAACAATATGACGTCTATGAGTTAACTATGAATGCATTTTTTAACTTGCTGTTGTAGGCACACAGGTGTGAAATACACTGTGTTGTGCTACAATAATTTGACTGGTACTTAGTGCAGATGAATAAAGCTATGAGCTGTTAATGAGCTGCTTCATGTAGTGCAATGTTTAATTCTCTCAGTCTTTGTTTATCTAGTGTTTCTCTGATCAATTATCTTCACTAGACACTAGGGCTCCTGGGCTGCACCCAGTAAGCTGCCCCAAGCTGTTAGCAAATGCATTACGCCCTTGTCTTTAACATAGCTGCTAATTAGTACTTCACTTTATGATATTTGGCTATGAATCCCAGCATGTCTGTTGTAAATTAATGGATTGCCAATGCATTTTCAATAAATATGAGTTTAAAGGGAAGAGATGTTTACCGTTGCTCTTGCTGTCTGCTTTCAATGTATTTTGCTTTGTTTGTTTTGTTCATCAAACGTCTGCCAGTGCTTTTCCTGTAATTTTTTAAATAAAAGTTTTAAATTAAATCCAAATCTTTGTGACCATTGTAAAAGTAAAGAAGAAAATAATATGTGCACTGACAGATTTGAACAATGTTTCATGGTAATTAGGGATACACAACCAAGTAATGGGATACCGATATGGCTCCGTGTATGTATTGGGGGGGGGGGGGCTTTTCCATTACCCTGCATAGGGTCCAATTTGACTATGGTCTGGATCTGATCTAATTGTTCAGAAACTGCACATGAAATTTTTTTCCTCATGTTTATGCCCTATCATTTTGTTTTTCTAACTTTCAAACCAGGTAAAAGGTCAAACCAGGAGCACTATCTGGTTAAGTGACTTACTCAAAGTCAGACAGTAAGCAGATGGAGGTAGAAAGAATCAAACCCTGTACCCTTAACTACAGGAAACAGCTCACTAAGAGCTAGGAACCTTAGCCATCTGCAATAACTGCCAGACCTTCACCCATGTCTTCATATTCTGATAAATCACTGAGGGTTAAAAATCACTGAGGTTTATAGTCACTCGATAATGACAGTTATTGTTGTTCAAATGTTAAGAAAATGCATGGTGATGCAAAACCCGTTGTTCTGTTAACTTTCTATGTGAATTAGAATAGTCTACCTCTTATCTGATTTTGCAGAACATAACTGATTTTGTCTTATATGCCCTGTCTCTTGTTAACTTATTTTTTCTTCCGGTAAATCACTGAGGATTACTATCAGTCGATAATGCCACTCATTATGGTTTCAACGTTTTTATTGTTCAGAGAATGCTCGTCCATGCAACATTTATTGTTCAGCAAACATTTTAAGCGATCTGAGTTGATAGGGACTTATGCTAATGCACTGCTTCCTGTAGTCAAACTTACAGAGTTTGAATCCTTTCACTTTTATTTTCCTACTGTGTGACTTTGGGCAAGTCGCTTAACCAGACACTGTTCCGGGTCACCACTGAAAAAGGGACACTTAGTCCATTGGGATGACTTGATTAAAAATGTATAAAATAATATTTAATATCTGTTCCTTTTGTCCCCTCACTATTTTTGGCTTTGTTCTGAATTCTTGAGCAAAACAATTTAGAAGTATTTTTGGTCTGTTCCTTGTAAAATTTACAGCTTTCTGGAAAAATATTGTGGACTGCTGTCACTAAATAATGACAGACGTGAGTTTCAGAGCTTTTTCTTCAGAAAATGCTTGATATTGCAAAACTTGTTATTATATCAAGTTTCTAAACATTTAAGATAAATATTTAAAAATCTATTCCTAATTTTGTGCCTTTGTTTCTGATCCTTGAGCTAAGAAGTTGAGAGGGCAGAGGAGAGTTGCACTGTGTAGTTCTGGCAGCAGCACTTGGAGATACATTTCTGGGCCATTATTTATGAAATTATTCATTCACTTAATAACAAGAAATATCTGAGGTGTACACAGGGGTCTATATTATTAACTCGAACATCTGGAATAGCAAATACAACTTTGTCAACACATAAACGTTGATCTACAAACTCAGCGAACTACCAAACCATCGAACCTGAAGACATCGAACGTGTTTGTTGGCCAGCAGCATGATCATGGGGGTGAGGAAATTTATCCTTTTCCCCACTGTAGTGCGGTCTCGAAGTTGGTATATTTAAGTAGGGGGGGTGTGGGGGGCACAGCCTCCTGCAAAACGTCTGTTAATATAGTTTTATTTAGTTGGGTTTGACTTACCTGAATGGCACTTTTGATGATGTAATGCGTTCTATGTCTTCATTTTCGATGGTTTGGTAGTTTGCTCGATTTGCGGAAAGACATTTATGTGTCGATGGAGTTGTATTCACTTTTCTGAATGTTTGAGTTAATAATATAGACCCGTACACAGAGGTGGCTGTAACTGGTGTGTATGTGTATGTGTATGTCTGTATAAATACTGGGTCTATATCACATCGTCAAACTTGTATAAGTTCGAACGATGTAATATCAAACCCAAAAGTCCGAAATGCAAAAATAGCAAAGTCACTTCACATTGATTTTTTTCCCAGGGAAAAAAACGGTGGGTCGTTTTCAGGACTTTGTTATTTCCTCCACTGTGGTGCGATCTCGGAGTTCATATACTTAAGTAGTGTGTGTGGGGGGGGCACAACCCTCCCACATTGGGGGTGTGGGGGGGTGAAGCCCCCACTTTAGTTTTAGTTTATGGTGTATGTTTTTTTTTTCTTTTTTGTTAGGGAACAGCAATTTTTTTTTCCCTGGGAAAAAATTCCTGTTCTGTGTGTTCGCTATTGTGCAGTTTCGGACTTTTCGGTTCAGTATTACATTGTTCAAACTTATGCAAGTTCAACAATGTGATATAGACCCATAAATACTTGGTTGCTGCCAACATGAGTAATTATGATGTAATGGAAGGAATTGATTATAGTAAATAGGCGCATCATGACATGACCTGTGTTCCTTGGGTATGATCCTTGATTTCCTTGTTTTGTTGAATGTTGACTGCATATTTATTATTTAGCTGTGAATAAACATAATAGTATAAAGTCTTAAGAGTTTAATAACATTCAAAGTATTAATGAATTTTTAGTTTAATGTGATTTTTGCAGGCATGCAACTGAAATGTACTGTGTTTGTCCTGCAACAGTTTGTCTGGCAGTTAGTACAGATGTATAAAGCAATGAGTTGTTAACAAGCTGCTTTCTGTAGTACAGGGTTTGATTCCCTCAGCCTTTGTGAGTCTGACCAAGTCACTTCACTAGACAATACTCCTGGGCTGCCTTGAAAAGAAACACTTGTGTCCAGCGACCTGGCTCAGTCTGTTAGCATTACATATTTGTCTTTTGAATTCTTGCTTCTTTCACATAGCAGCTAATTAGTGTTTCACTATATGGTATTTGAGTATGAATCCCTACAGGTCTTTTGCAGTTTAATACGTTGTCAGATGCATTTTAAATGCATACTATTCACTCCAAAACATCTCTCTCTGTCCACTACTCAGCCAATGATAACAAAATAGAGCAGGTCTCACATACTAAATTTATAGGGGTCACAATAGATAACAAAATGAAATCTGACTATTGCATAATCAAACAAAACCCATCAAAAACTCTGCTCATTATATAGGGCCAAGCCATATCTTACTGACAGAACAAGAAAGCAGATAGCCACAACCTTCCAGTTGTCATCTCTCCTATATGACTCCCCAATACTCCTCAATTTTCAAACTATTTTACTATTCAAAATGGAACAATTCTATAAGAAAGTTGCTAAATTGACAGCTAACCATCATTCAAAAATGTACTACTATCACTAAAACATCTCTGGTTAGAGCTCACATAGCATCTAACCTTGACACAACAGCTAGAAACCATAAACTTCTATATCAACCAGATAAATGTTCTACTCTTCAATCTATTATCCAAGCCTACTCCCCATACAGAGAGCTCAGATCTGAGAGAAGTTTCTTCTTGCTATTTCTAAATCATATAAATTGGTAGGTAACTCACTTTTCTCAAATTGTGTTTCAAAATCATCGAACTCCATTCCTCTTTCATCAAAACAAGTTATCAACCTAAACTCATTTAAAACTCACCTAAAACATTATTTGCTGAATACATGGTCATCTTCCTGTTCATCTCCTGTAGGGTTACCACCTGTCCTACTTTACGAGGGACAGTCCCTCTTTGGACAGTTATGCCCTGCAAAAAAATTGAAAAAATGTCAAATGTCCTGAGATTTTAGGACAAAATTATTTCCTATATTTTGTGTAATAGTTGCATAAAACAGTTATTCTGCATCTGAAACACCTAAATGTTATAAGAAAGAGAATAAGCAACTAAAATGCTATAAGAATAAGCTTGTATTTAGGCAAAAAAGTGAAGTTCTGTCCTTTGTACCGGCTGTAGGTATGTTTCGCCCTTTCAAAACTGATGCTTGTGCAAAAAATGTCCCACTTTGGGCATTTGAAAAGGTGGTAACCCTAATTTCCTGGTTAAGCTAATTTAGCTTAATCCATCCCAACTGACAAACTAGCACCTCCGATAAAATCAAAGGTCATACACCATGTGACTTCAGCTTTCCTTTTCTTTGTCCCACTCTGGTCTTTTCGTCTTTCTACTTTTACACAAGCTATCATTATACACTATAGCAGCCTTCAGTCTCTTTCTTCCCTCACCTATACGGCTCATTGTCTCTAATATACATTCCCTCCCCCTCATTTTCCTTATCTTTCCTGCTTTTATCTCTTTAATTTCCTTTCTCACTTCACCAAATACTTTCCTTCTGTCAGCCCTCCAACCTGCATCTTGTTTTCCAGTAGTTTATATACTATTATGAATACTCCTTTTATTTTTTTACCGTATATGTCATATTTCTCATTTTTTTCCTGTAACTTAGTATAACAGCTCCCATCATTTCAGTTATAAGATACTGTCACAAAATTACATCATACTGCATTGCTGTTTTAAAATTTTATTATACAGCCTTTCTATATTCTACATTTTATACCATTATCTTTCATGACTCTGTATTATTTTATAACTTCAAGCAAGTATAATTAATTGCAAATTGTATTTTTTGTAGTTTCTCCCATGGCCTCTTCTGAAAAAGGATATTTTTATGCCCAGTCAGCTAACTTGGTAAATAAATGCCAGTAACAAATAAATAGATAAATGGGAGTTTTATGGGATGAGGAGTTTACTGCTGCTCATGCGAAGCCTGTTTTCAATGTTAAAGTATTGTACTGTGTTTAGCAAATGGCTGTGGGAGTTTTTGCTGCAATATTTGAAATGAGTTATAATCTGAATCCAAATCTTTGATCACTGCAAAGCAAGTAGAAGTTGCTGTGTTCTTGAATTTGTATTATGAGATTGTTCTTCTCTTGTTACTGACACAGAAATGCCTCTGTGCCTTTTTGCCACTTCTGTTGTTCTGTTGTATTAACACAACCTGGATACACTCCAAAAAAGAATTATTTATTCACAAATATGGTAAACACTTTTGTACAGGTGATAGAAAAGAAATTAGATAAAAATGGATAAAAATGACAATAAAAATTATAATTATTATGGTGATGAAAGATAAAAAGTATGGTGAAAAATGTGTGATCAAAGCAAGGGACTGAATAGATATAAAGATACATGTATATGTATGTACTAAGTCATGTTTCAAATAAATTAATTTAAACATCCTTATGATGCATAAGAATGGTTTTACACTTTTATTCAGTTTTAAACAGGACTTAGTATATACATATACATGTATCTTTATATCTATTCAGTCCCTTGTTTTGATCACACATTTTTCACAACACTTTTTATCTTTCATCACCATAATAATAATAATTTTTATTGTCATTTTTATCCATTTTTTATCTAATTTCTTATCTAATTTATTAATATTCATTAATTCTTCAGTTTTATATGTGTTACTTAACATTTTTACCAGGTGTTAGTGGCTACTTTTCCAATATACTTCTAATGTACACTTCTGAGTTATTTTGAAATGTATTTTTCAATGTATTTTCTAATGATTTTCTTATATTATTCCAAGCCAGGTCTTTTATTTAATGTAATTAATTTTTAATTGGCCATGTGATAGCGCTCATTAGATTTACATTCTGGGAGAGTGTATATAAGGTCTTGCATTCAGTATAGTCTTGCCTGTCTGAAGAAGTACAGGTACTATCCTGTACAAAAGCACTTGCTTTATTTGTGAATAAATAATTCTTTTTGGGGTGTGTCCAGGTTGTGTTCATACTTTTTTGTTATTTTTCAACATCTGTTGTATTGTTAGCTACCAACTAGATTTGTTACACTATAGCACACTAGCCCTGCATCCAAACTATAATCCTTGATCATGACTAATGTAGTTTATTTTCTGTGTTGTGCACATTGTCAGTATATGTAAAATATGTAAGTACATTATGAAATTGTGGCATGTATTTTTTTATAGGGGAAATATATTGAAATGATCATTGATATTTAACAGTGGATTGTGGATGTATTAATAAACAAAGAGGCAGACTCTGAATTTTCCAGTGTAAAAATAGCACTTTCATCAAGTTGTATTCCACTTAATTTCCTCAGACAACAATGAATTAAAACAGATTGGTTTAAATACCCCACCTGAAAGTCACATGACAAACTCATCCATTTACCTTAAAAGCATGTAAATCTTTTTGTTTCAAAGTCAGAAAATAACAATAACCCACTTATATCATTAAAAAACTTTGCATGCAGGTTATAAGTTATCTATAATGCATGTATATAAATGCATAAGTCCTTTTTCAGTTGAAGCATAACAGTTTTCAATGGAAACAAACACAAATGAATAAACATAGGAAGTAAATAAAAAATAAACAATGAATAAATAATACATATGAAGCTATGAACCAATGAACCTATGAACATATAAATAATTGTGTAAAATATGTGTGTAAAATAAAAGGGAGAAAGGTTAGGGAAAAAAGAAAAAGAGGGAGGTGAAAGGGAGGAAAAAGGTGTCATCTTTGGAAACTTTTCATCTTTAACATGCTGGCTATAGAGCATACATCATTCAATCCTGGTTTAGTGTATGCCCTTGTTTTTATCTGCAAAATAGTTCCCGCACTTCCAATTTCACACTTAAAGGCCCCCCCCCTGATGTCGTATTCGATTTGGTCAGTAGCTCTGAACATAAAAGAATACCCTGGATTACCCTTCACGTGTTTAGCCAGGGTATTTTCAATTTTCCCTTTTTGGGTGTTATAGAGGTGTTCATATACCCTCTCCCTCAATTTGTGCTCGGTTTTACCTCTGTAATAACCTCTGCAAGACTTGCACTGGGCTAAGTAAATGACCCTAGTTGAATTACAATCCAGTCTCGCCCTACAGGAATAGTTATTATTTTGTACTTGTTGCCCGTGCACATATACTTGCAATATGTACAAGCTTCGCACTTGTACATTCCAGGCAACCTAGCCGGAATAACTGACTTAGTTTCAAGTAGACCCTTAAAGTTTTTTGCTCTCTTAAAAACTATCCCTGGGGCAGACCCTAGCTTTTCCAACCTCTCTTCAGTTTTTATAATATCCCAATTTTTCTTCAGAACATGGTTAATAAGTCCAGAATTTGGGCAGAAGGTGGTAATAAATGAATGAGAGCAATTACTTACTTCATTCTTCTTTTCTACAACATTTAGGGCCTGTCCTGTATTTTGGTTATTCACCTCATCCAAGAAACCAAGGATTGCTTTAAAATGACCCATGGCCCACTTGTTGGTAACTTCATGGGCCAATTCACAAAGTAAGCCACTATGGTAATGCCTTTTTTGAAGCATTTCTACCAATAGGTCACATTTGGCTAAAAAGCCAGTTTCAAAAGTGCATATATGTGCAGCCCCAACCATTTGGCCCTTTACCATCGCTCTTTTTTTGATGTCTCGAGTGTGAACTACTGTAATGTAGTAGTGCATTAGAGTATGTATCCTTACAGTGGATTTTGCTATATAACATGTTTTTACCCTTTCCTTACTCAATTCCACATCCAAGAATGGTATCGTCTCATAGTTGAATGCATACGTAAAGGAAAGAAAAGAGGTGAAACTGTTATAATACTTCATAAATTCCTCAAAGACAGCCTGATTTCCTTCAAGTATTATAAATATGTCATCAAGAAACCTAGTGTAGTAAATAATCTGACTCTGATAAGCATTTGCATCGCTTTGGATGAATTTGTCCTCCCAATATGCCATTATGAGGTTAGTCAAACTGGCCCCAACTGATGAACCCATGGCAATGCCACTAGTTTGCAAGTAATAGACACTATTAAATAAAAAATAATTATTGGATAGAATAATGTCCAATAATTCCTGTATTAAAGCTATTTCAGACCGCAATGCTCCTCTCTTGAGCAACAACAGGCTAACCCATTCGATTCCCACTTTGCGAGGAATAACCATATATAGATCTTTCACATCAACAGTAGCAAAGTGGAAATCTACTTGGTAGGCAAGCCTGTTGATGTTCTCAATAAAGGTGCAAGAGTCCTTGCAAACGTATGGTTCCTTTTCAACATACTTCTTCAAGATCCCATCTACAAATTTGGCTAGGGGGTATGTTACAGAGTTCCGCTCGTCCACAATAGGATGCAGTGGGGGATTATCCAGGTCTTTATGGATTTTAGGTATCCCAAATATTACCAGGATTTTTGAGGCTGGCATAGTAAAATAGTTACAAGTCGCTAAGTCAATGCGGTGATTCTAAGTAAATAAATCATTGACATAAATTTGAATGCACCTGTAAGCCTGATTAACCTCATTCAAAGACACCTGTTTATAGGTGTCCATAGTTAACATCTTATTCATCCTTTTATTATAATCAATTATGTCAAAAAAGACCAAACTCCTCCTTTGTCAGCTTTCATAACTCAAACATCCCCATTTTTTATATCCTCCAACAGATCCCACTCATCTTGGGTAATATTAGGTTTCATAGAGGTCTTTCCAAATAACCCTAAATTCCTCAAATCCAGTTCACATATTTTTTTCAAATACATCAAGAACTGGATGCAGGGAGGGATTATAGGTTCATAGGTTCATAGGTAGGTAATAGGCTATCTGCCTGAGGGCATTTATAAGCCTAGCCAGAGTGTGTCGGCTTTTGCCGCCCCATTGATTAATTAACTGAGCCTCTGCCAAGCAGAGCCAATGAAGTGATCCCAGGAGTGTACTTTCTGTTACCCATCCACTCGTCAAGGCTTCTCTTGAAGAGTGTTAGTGAGGGGCTCTGCCTAATGTAGTTAGGAATTTTGTTCCAAAGCATGGGGAGTCTCTGTGACAGGAATCTATCCCTCCAGCATGTTCTATTTATTCTTGTGGCAAGGTTTAGCTCACTAGAGCGTGTGGCTCTCAGTGACTTGGATTTCTTTAGATGGAGCATGTCCATCAATTCTGAGTTGGACATGGCTTTGTAAGTCAGGCAGAGATCACCTCTGAGTAAGCGATATGCCACTGAGTACAGACAGAGTTTTTTCAGTCGGGCTGCATAGGACATATGTTTGAGGCCAGTAATCCTCTTGGTGAGGTGCTTTTGTGGTCTTTCAAGCTGTTGGAAGTGTCTTGTGAGGTACATCCCAAATGGGGCATTGTACTCTATGATGGGTCTGATGAATGACTAGTAGAGGGGCACTATAACTTCTTTATTTCTAGATGCAAACCCCTTAGTAATTAGATGGGCCACATAGAAGGATTTCCTAACTACTTTGGCAATATGATTGTCAAAGGAGAGATTACTATCTACATAGGTCCCCAGATCTCTTATTACCTCTTCTGTATTAAGTGGGCTGCCTGCTATGTGGTAATTCGTGGGTGTTTTGTTTTTCCCAAACGGGATGACTATGCATTTTTTGGCATTTAGCTTGAGGCCATGACTTTGACACTAGGTGTCTGTCTCAGTAAGGCCTTTTTGGAGGATGTCCGTGTCAGCCGGAGAGTCAATTATGGCTCCCAGTTTGCAGTCATCATCGAACTTGGTTAGCCATAGTCCTCCTGTGTTTGCCTGTACTTCTGAGAAATATATGCCGAACAGCAGGGGTCCCAGAACTGAGCCTTGTGGGACACCACTTGTGACTGGTTTAGAGTCAGACCTGGAGCCTGCTATTCTTACCGTGTGAGTTCTGTCTGTAAGCCAGTTGGCAACCCATCTTGTGACGTAGGGGTTTATGTTCAGGCTGGTGATTTTTTCTATAATACCCGAGTGAGGAATGGTGTTGAATGCCTTGGCAAGATCAAGGTAGGCTGTGTGAACCACTTTTCTCTCATCTATGGCCTTAGTAATTGTCTCGAAGAAGTCAACCAGGTTTAATAGGCATGATCTGCCCTTAACAAAGCCGAACTGGGTCGGGTCAAGTGTTTGGAGGTTCCCAATGTCTTTGTTAATGAGTTCCATGATGATGCACTCCATAGCCTTGCAGACCAGGCTAGTCAGGCTTATGGGGCAATAGTTACCGGGGTCAGTTGTGGCTCCTCCTTTGTGGAGTGGAATAACCATTGCTGTGTGCCATTCTATGGGCACATAGCCTGTGGAGAGGCTGAGGTTGAACAGCGTGTTTAGGTGGGGGGTTAGTTTGTTCTGTAGTTCGTGCAAGACACAGCCTGGGACACCATCTGGCCCCAATGATACTGTGTTTTGGGCTTTTGAAAGGGCTGTTTTCACCTGTGCGTCTGTGATTTCCAGGACACTACACTTTTCCGGTACTGTTGTGGGCCCTTTTGAGGGTGAGAGGGAGGTGAAGTTTGCACTGAGTCTATCTGCCAGGATGTTGGCAATATCAGTAGGTTCAGTATATTTTGTGCTATTTTGTACTATCTCAGAGCATATCTGCGAGTTGCCACTTAGATTTTTGACATAGCTAAAGAAGGCTTTGTGGTTATCTTTCAAGTTCTTGGCTATTTTTTCTTTCAAAGTTAGCCTTGGATGATTAAATGTACTTGGTACTCTAAATTCACCCAACATGTCGAAAGAACCTTTAAACAATAAACTAAGGACAAAACCACCACCATAACAGGTACAAGCATGCAAAATCTGAAGGTAATGCTACTCAATGCTAGAAGTCTAAACCTCAAATGCACTCTCTCGAGGCACTCCTAAAAATGGAGAACATCGATATCTGTGCAGTAACTGAGACCTGGTTCAAGGCTCCAGAGAACACCCCTGCAATACCAGGCTACAACTCTTACCACACTTTTCGGCCACCAAACCAGGACTGAAACACTAAAGGTGGAGGAGTGTCAATATTCACCAAGGATATTCACACCACCAGGCTAGTTGGCCAACACAATGTGTCTGAAATTCTCCAAGTGCAACTAACACTAGGTAAGACTGCAATCCAAATTGTAGCTTGCTACAGGTCCCCACCATACCCCAAGATTCTCACTACACCTTTCTAAACATACTGGAAAATATTAAGATAGAACCAAACACCCTAATACTGGGTGATTTTAACTACCCTGCCATTAACTGGGAAAACTACTCATGTCCCAACACCTTTGCATAACGGTTCTTGGAATTCATAAATTCCAACGCCCTGGATCAACTAATCCATAGTCCCACCAGGGCTCCAATATCCTAGACCTGGTCATTACCAACATGGGAAATCAATGCTCCATACCTATGGTCACCCCTCGTTAGTCAGGTCTGACCATAAGCTAATCACCCTTAACATCCACATCCCACCCCCACCCCCAGTAAAGAAACCACCATAAAAACTTCTCCAAAGCCAACTTCATGCTACTCAAGTCAGAAGTGACAAACTTCATGACACCCATGCAGACGGGAACTGAAAGTTCAACTGCTGAATCCTACACTAAGGCACTGTCTGCGCACATCCACTCATGCATGAATCGTGCCATCCCAAATAGAACCAAAATGCTCTCATCCAAAAAAGGAAGCCAATCTGGTGGTCCCCTGCCATAAACAAACTTTACAACAAAAGGAAGAAACTTTTGCAGAAAAGAGGAAAATCCCAGGATGCAAAAAACTCCCTTACTAGCCTCAGTAAGAAACTGAGATGCCTCATAAAATCCTCCAAAGCTAGTTACGAAAATAAAATTGCCAAAGATTCCAAAGACAACCACAAAGCATTCTATAACTATGTCAAGAATCTAAATGGCAATGCTCAGATCTGCTCTGAGCCAAAACAGAATGGCATTAAATATACTGATCCGAAGGATATTGCCAATATCCAGGCAGATCGATTCAGTGCCAACTTCACCCCCCTCTCACCCCCTAAATGGCCCATCTCAATACCGGAAGATTGCCAAATTCCAGTAATAACGGCCACACAGGTACAAAACGCACTCTCTAAAGCCAAGAATACAGCATCCATGGGACCAGATGACATCCCGGGCTGTGTACTACATGAACTACAATATGAACTGGCACCTCACCTAAGTGTCATGTTTAATCATAGTCTCACCTCAGGTTTCATGCCCACTAAGTGGCGCAGAGCTACAGTTATCCCAATCCACAAGGGGGGATCCACCTTGGATCCCGGAAACTACCGTCCCATCAGTCTGACAAGCCTTATCTGCAAGGCCATGGGGCGTATTATCATGGAACTTATAAACAAAGACATTGGCAACCTTCAAACATTGGACCCCACCCAGTTTGGGTTTGTGAAGGGCCGATCTTGTCTCCTGAACCTGATCGACTTCTTTGAATCAGTCTCCAGAGCCATGGACAAGGGTAAGGTGGTCCACACAGCCTATCTAGACCTTGCCAAGGCCTTTGACACCATCCCCCACTCTGGAATCATAGATAAACTTACTAAGTTGGGCATTAATCCCTATGTCACCCAATGGGTTTCTAAATGGCTTACTTATAGAACCCACACTGTAAAAGTAGCCGACTCCAAATCCAGCTCCAGACAAGTGACAAGTGGAGTACCTCAGGGTTCAGTCCTGGGGCCGCTCTTGTTTGGCATCTACTTCTCTGAAGTACAGGTCAACACTAAGGGACTCTGACTAACAAAGTTTGCAGATGACTGCAGACTGGGAGCCATTATTGAATCCCCAAATGATGTGGATACTCTACAAAAGGGCCTTACAGAAACAGATGCTTGGTGCCAGAGCCATGGGCTCAAGCTCAATGCCAATAAATGTATTGTTATCCCCTTTGGGAAAAAACATGTATCCATGAATTACCATATAGGTGGCAGTACACTAAACACAGAAAGTGTGATAAGAGACTTAGGGACACAGGTGGACAGTGGTCTCACCTTCGATAACCACATCGCCACAACAGTCAGGAAATCCTTTTATGTGGCACACCTCATCACGAAGGGCTTTTCATCCAGAAAAAAGGAGGTCATTGTCCCACTGTACTCATCCCTCATTAGACCCATTATAGAATATAACGCCCCATTTGGTATGTACCTCTCAAGACATCTGCAACAACTGGAAAGGCCTCAGAAATACCTCACTAAAAGAATCACAGGCCTAAAGCAGATGCCCTATGCTGACCGCCTTAAAAAACTCCAGCTATACTCTGTCGCATATCGTCTACTCAGAGGTGATCTCTGCTTAACATACAAGGCCATGTCAAACCCAGAGCTGTTGGACATGCTACACTTAAAGAAATCCCAATCCCTCAGAGCTACACGCTCCAGGGATCTAAACCTTGTCATCACAATAAATAAAACATGCTGGAGGGAAAGGTTCCTGACCCAGAGACTCCCCAGACTCTGGAATAGATTGCCCATACATGTCAAGCAGAGTGCCTCTTTGGACCTCTTCAAGAGGAACCTTGACGATTGGATGGGAGAAAGGAAATTCACCCCAGGGATCACATCAGTCACCCTGCTAGACAGGGGTCCAGGAAAGTAAATAATGTGGGAAGAAATAGCCAGGGAATTGTTATGGCTAGGCTTGTATAGGCCCTAGGGCTGATAGCCTAGTACCAACCTATGAACCTATAAGGTTTAGCTTATGAGTGTAAATTTTCAGGTCAATAATTGCCCTACACACTTCCATTTTTTTGTGTTGGCACAAATGTAAGTCCTATAGCTAGCAAATCTGCTAAGTCAGGTTTCACCAAAAAAACAGAGTAGTTGTATATCTTAAAATCACCTTCTGTGTTGGTGACCAAGGTGAAAATAGTTTGGTTAACCCCAGGATCCACATTATTTTCATCAAAAGTACCTTGTTTCTTCATTAGTGAATTCAAAAATGGCTCATTGGGGTGGGTCCATATTCATCGCTTGCATCTGCGGTGCTTGTTGTTGTTCGGTCTCCTTCCATTCCTGTTGTTGTCTCGTTGGGGTAAAAAGTTGCTGTGGTATAAACCCTCTTGAAAATTTTCTTGCCCTTGGTTCCCTTCATTACTGTTTATATTGGGGCCCTCCTTGGATCTATTACCAAGCCATTCACTCCTTCTTGGATACTCGTACCCTTGGTTAGTACCATTAGTCACATAATCCACCCATTGGTCGTCTCCCTCCTGTCGAATCCCTTCCACAACCACTCAGCTCATAGCCTCATTATGTAGTACAGAACTACGCTCCTCTGAACCATGCCAGTTCCACTGCTGTGAGGGGGAGGTTCCAGATATACTGTTCCCTTTCAGTATTCCTCAAAGTTACGGTCAAGTTTCTTGATTTTAAAAGCCCTTAACTTTTCCATCTGTCTATCAATGCTGATAAACACCCTGTTATTGTCACACTGGCATCAGTGGAAATCAATATGTTGTTTAATCAGTCCATCCAATTCATTGATCTCCCCCGTAAGAGTGTCCACCGTAAGTTGATAATGTTTAATTAGTATCTCAAGCAGCTCCAGCCCCTGTTGATCAAACAATTTGATTAAACCTTTATGGAAGGCTGAATTTGGAATTAACCCCGTAGGGTAACGCCAAGGCCTCAGTCCTTTTGGGACCTGCCACCTCATCAGACATTCTCATAGGTACAAAATCTACAAATGGAGTTTCTTTAATTTAAGAGATTTAAATTCCAAAGTTTTTAAGCTTTCAACCAATGTGGTGTTACAATTTTGTAACGGACTGTGGTTCACTCCATGCTGTTTGCTACATAGTTGTTGATTAGTCTGTAACCATTCCACGAGCTCAAAGACGAACTACTCCCTCACCTAAACACACTGTTCAAACTCAGCCTCTCCACAGGCTACGTACCCATAGAGTGGCGCACAGCAACGATTATTCCACTCCACAAAGGTAGAGCCACAACAGACCCCAGGAACTATCGCCCTATAAGCCTGACTAGCTTGGTCTGCAAGGCTATGGAGCACATCATCATGGAACTCATTAACAGAGACATTGGGAACCTCCAAACACTGGACCCTACCCAGTTCGGCTTTGTTAGGGGCAGATCATGCCTCCTGAATCTGGTGGACTTCTTTGAGACAGTTATCAAAACTATAGACAAGGGAAAGGTGGTACACACAGCCTACCTTAACCTCGCAAAGGCATTCAACACCATTCCCCATTCTGGTATTATAGACAAGCTCACCAGCCTGAACATAAACCTCTATGTCACAAGATGGGTTGCCAATTGGCTCATGGACAGAACCCACATGATAAGAGTTGTGGGAGCTAGGTCTGTCTCTAAACCGGTTACAAGTGGTGTTCCCAAGGGCTCACTCCTAGGACCCCCCCTCCTGTTCGGCATATACTTCTCAAAGGTGCAGGCAAGCACAGGAGGACTATGACTGACCAAGTTCGCAGATAAATGCAAACTAGGGGCTATAATTGACTCTCCGGCTGACACAGACATCCTCCTAAAGGGTCTCACTGAGGCAGATACCTGGTGTCATAATCATGGCCACAAGCTAAATGCCAAAAAGTGCATAGTCATTCCCTTTGGAAAAAACAAAGTACTCACAAACTATCACATAGGTGGTAGTCCCCTAAATATGGAAGGCGTAATAAGGGATCTGGAGACCCAAGTAGATAGTAATCTCTCCTTTGATAATCACATTGCCAAAGTGGTTAGAAAATCTTTCTATGTGGCCCACCTAATCACAAAAGGGTTCGCATCCAGATCAAAAGAGGTCATTGTGCCCCTCTACTCATCACTCATCAGACCCATCATAGAGTACAACGTCCCATTTGAGATGTATCTTACAAGACACCTGCAACAGCTGGAAAGACCACAGAAGTACCTCACTAAGAGGATCACTGGCCTCAAACAGATGCCCTATGCAGCTCGACTGAAGAAACTCCAGCTGTACTCGGTTGCATGCTGCCTAGTCAGAGGTGATCTCTGCCTGACATACAAGACCATGTCCAACCCAGAATTGATGGACATGCTCCACCTAAAGAAAACCATATCCCCTCGAGCCACACCCTCTAGGGATCTAAACCTCACCACAACAATAAATAGGCCATGCTGGAGAGATAGATTCCTGTCCCAAAGACTTCCCATGCATTGGAACAAGATTCCAATCTACATTAGGCAGAACTCCTCACTATCACTCTTCAAGAGAAACCTTGACGAGTGTATGGGAAACAGAAAGTTTACCCCAGGGATCACTTCAGTGGCTCTGCTGGACAGAGGCACAGGGAACTAATCTAAAGGGGTGGCAAAAGCCAACACATTCTGGCTAGGCTTATAAATGCCTTCAGGCAGATAGCCTAGTACCTACCTATGAACCTATGAACTAGGAACCTAAGAAACCACATTCGAAGTTCCTCCAACTGATACACGTTCATTCCGGATTACTAAAGTGCCCGAAGAAACATCAGTAAAGCCACTATTACTCACCAGTGTTAGGTCATTCCTGAAGGCTGGAACGTATCCCTGGCTGAGTAGTAGCCTTCTCCTGGCCACGAGCCTCAAGGTTGTTAGAAGAAAAAAGTTTCCCCTTGTGTATTTTGCTGATTTCCATTGTTTATCAACTCAAACAACACTTCAATTTTCCTGCTTAAATTAGAAATGACTAAAGCCATTTGGCTATTCTCTATTCCTTCGATTCCCACCATTCTCCTCTTCCAGGTCCGCTTGGGAGAATAAAGGATTACTGGAACTAATTCCAGCTGCCATACTCCAAAAAAAACAATTCCAAAAAAACAAAAACCAAAACAAACTGAGCAAAAATAAACAAAGAGGCAGACACTGAATTTTTCAGTATAAAAATAGTTAGTGCTTTCGTCAAGTTTTATTCCACTTAACTTCCTCAGACAACAATGAACCAAAACAGATTGGTTTAAATAACCCACCTGAAAGTCACATGACAAGCTCATCCATTTACCTTAAAAACATGTAAATCTTTTTGTCCCAAAATCAGAAAATAACAATAATCCCACTTATATCATTAAAATCTTTTTAGCACTTTAAAACATGCATGCAGGTTATAAGTTATCTATAATGCATGTATATAAATGCATAAGTCTTTTTTCAGTTGAAGCGTAACAGTTTTCAATGGAAAGAAACACAAAGGAATAAATGTAAGAAGGAAATAAAAAATAAGTATTGAATAAATAATACATATAAATATAAATGTGTAAAATAAAAGGGAGAAAGGGTAGGGAAAACAGAAAAAGACGGAAAGAAAGGGAGGAAAAAGGTGTCATCTTTGGAAACTTTTCATCTTTAACATGCTGGCTTTTGGGGAGAGATGGGTGAAGGTTGCCAGCCTAGTCAAATAGAATTTGATACATAATTCTATCAACTGTATAAATAAATGTAAAATACAGGCATGTTTTCTTGATAATAAATGTAAAATACAGGCATGTTTCTTGAGTGTAAAAAATACTGTGAAATGTGGAACTGCAAAATATGTGACAACATTGCACTCTGCTGGCCCAGTGAAGCATGTTGTGACCCTTTCATGTTAGAATTCGGCTCCACTGCGGCTGGATGAAGGTTTCATGCCCATTGTTTTAAGGCTAATGTTTATGACCAGAATTTAGATGTGGAAGGTGCTTTATTGCTCTAGTTTCTGTTAGAATATACACGTGAAATGTCTTCTATTGTAAGTTTCTGTGCAGGAGTTAGATTGCTAAATAATGCAGTTTGCCTGGGAAAACCAAAGTATCAAAAATGGTGTAATTTGGAGAGGGACCCAGCAAACATGTGCGTTAGTAATGTTTAATTACTATTTCTCAGAAGAGACTGGGAGCATTTTGATCTTGGATATCCACTTATCAGCACTCTGCCTTGTGCTCACATGTAAGTTTTAGCACTGTGATTTCTTGTAGGAATAATTAAAGATAGTAAAGATTAATTAGGTATTTTTCTTTGAGATCAGACCTGTCCTACTGTATTATTTTAAGTTTCAGTGTGATCTCTGCACTCTTAGATATCTCTGTGGTGTAGTAGTTTTGTTTTGTGTTTCAATTATTTATTATTAAATATTTTTAAAACCTTCTACCTGTGGCTGATTTGTGTAGAGATAAGCTCTAGAGTACATTGCATATTTATAGAGGTTATTGTAATAGGCCACGCTAAAGTAAGCCTTGACTGTTAGTCATACTACCATTGGATATTAATATTGCACATTAATAATCGGACACCCTTTTAAGGGCCTTTTAGTAGCTGATATTATTAACTGGGTGGTGGCAGTAATTACTACTGTATAGTCTGGGTAAAGGGGCACAGTTGGAGAATCTGTGTCAGCCTTTCCCAGGAGTGTCTGGAAGTTGTATAAATACTTATCTCAAAGTGTGTGTGTGTTGTGTCAGCTACTTGGCAGGGACATGAAGCACTGGTTGGACAGAGAGGGTACTGGAAGTTTTAGCTTCCTCAGTTATGCTGAGACCTGGACCCTATAGCTGTGCCAGTGGTGAGTCTTATTGGTGACCTGGTGAGCAAAGGAGCAACCAGCCCCAGACTGACTGTGATCTCTGTGTGCACTTAAGGGAAATTGTCCTTTACTGTGTGCATTAGTTATCATTTCCTCTCTTCTAGGATAGGACTTCCCTGGTGTTAGTGGTGAGGATTGAGGCTCCTTGATTGCTGGGCCAGGGCACGGTCGTCACACTTACATTTATTCCTTTATGTTTCTTTCCATTCAAAACTGTTATGCTTCAACTGAAAAAGGACTTATGCATTTATATACATGCATTATGGATAACTTATAACCTGCATGCATGTTTTAAAGCGCTAAAAAGTTTTTTAAGGATTATTGTTATTTTCTGATTTTGGGACAAAAAGATTTACATGTTTTTAAGGTAAATGGATGAGCTTGTCATGTGACTTTCAGGTGGGGTATTTAAACCAATCTGTTTTGGTTCATTTTTGTCTGAGGAAGTTAAGCGGAATAAAACTTGACGAAAGCGCTAACTATTTCTATACTGGAAAATTCAGTGCCTGCCTCTTTGTTTATTTTTGCTCAGTTTGCTTTCTTTTTGTTTTTTTGGGATTGTGGATGTATTGTTACCATGCATTCTTTATCTTCAGATATCCTACATGTGCCCCACTAACTAGCTACTTTGCCCCTTTTGTTCCCAGTGAGAAAGGAATTATGGAACTGCCATTGTACCTAACCACCCCCCTCTCCTACAACAACCACCCAGACAGATACACACACACACACACACACACACACACACGCACACACACACACACACACACACACACACACACACACACACACACACACGCATACACATGCACGCGCACGCATGCGGGTACACACACACACACACACACACACACACACACACACACACACACACACACACACACACACACACCCTATTCCATTCATACCCCTTCATGCACACTGCCACATACATACACACAATGACACACCCTCCCACCACTACATGTCTGATGAACTTCACCAAATGTATCTGCAATGTGTCTTCTCCCTTTGACTATAATAGGTGACTGCAGCCTTTTTGCTGACTGACTTTTGTTGGGCAGACACAGTAATTTATGCAGCTGAGTGATTCTCTAAATCATTTGACAACATAAATGAATAGCCACAGATATTTCTAGGGAAAAGCACCTGGGTAATTAGCATTAGTTGCTCCACTAGATTGCCACATTACTCTTTAACATGGCCATCAGGACAACCTGCTATGCTGGTACTTTCCACTCACTGAAGAGCACTGTAATAAGGCAAACTATTAATCAGAAAGGATTGCTGTAAGGGTTGGCTGCTCATGGTAGGCCTTACAGCTTACAGTAACACTTTCTGCACTTCAGAGACTGTTGAAAAAAAGCAACAGCAGCTGCCTCACTGTTTAATGGAGACACCATGTCAATTCTGTAAAAATGCTTACAAATAAAAATACATTGTAACTGTTATTCTAAGCCTCTTAGTTTTGATTAAAGCACTTGGGCTTCAAATTAGTTATCATACATAAGGAAAGTGTGCAGTGTACACTCTTGTGACAGGAGAAGTAGCTTACATCCTTCTAAGTTGTGAATTGCTGGTTGAAGGCTGATTGTGTCTGTTATTTTAAAAGTGTCTTATTTCTGGTTTAAGTGCTTGGGCTTCAGGCCAGTTATTTTACATTATGAAAGTTTGTGGTCTACAGTCTTGTGGGAGGGCAGGTTAGCCTCTGCCCTTTTAAACTGGGAATTGCCAGTGAAAGCTTATTGTGGCTGTTATTCTAAATGTCTGTTCTCATGTAAGCACTTGAGCTCCAAAACCAGTTATTTTACATTAGAAAGGTTTGTGGTCTAAACTCTTGTGACAAGACAGGATAGCCTACACCCTTCTGAGATGGGAATTGCTGGCTGAAGGCTTATTGTGTCTGTTATTCTGAAAGCATCTTAATTCTGTTCTGGTTTAAGCACTTGGGCTCCAAACCAGTTATTTTACATTAGGAGGTTTTGTGGTCTACACAGTTTACAGGCGCTGCTCAGAGTTTGACATTCTTAGCCAGAGGTCTGGAGTGCATGTGAATAGAAATCCAAGGCATCCACTGAAATCTGCTAAAAATAAGTATAATTTAAGCCTGTATTTCATTTTGTAAACTGTATTTTATTGAATTGCTGCTTTGTTTTTACTGTTTTTTTTTCCTGTTGTGACTGCTTCATTCCACACTTTGCATCATTGCTACTTCTGCATTAAATAGCATAGGTTAGAATCAGACTTGCTGAATGTAGACTGTTTGGTATCACTTTAGCACTAAAACCAGCCATCTTACATTAAGAGGACCTCCCTGCACCATTGTGGCAGAAGTGTGTAGCTCAGGACTCATTTGAGTTGTGGTTTGCTGGAATAAAGCTCTGTATGGGGCTTTCCTATTGGTAGTTTGTGTTAAAACTGGTTAAATTCACTTGTATTTAAGCCTTACATTTGAGCATAGCTGTGCATCACCCAATGGGGGTTAGCAGTGCCCTTTATAGATGTATAGCTGTGCATCACCCAGTGGGGGTTAGCAGTGCCCTTTATAGATGCAAACACCTAGATACACCTTTTTTTCTAGAGAACAGTCAGTGGAACCCTCCCAGGCTTCCCTGCTGCACTGTGGGCAACTCAGCTGAGCACTTTTTAATCCCTACTCCTCAACAGAATAAGTCCCCTTGCTAACCTTACAGCAAAAGCTGATATAATTTGCCCACCCCCTAACAGTACTTATAGGTTAACCTGCTACAATGGACAGTCAGTTTCCCAGTTTCCCAAAATTTCTCCAACCAACCTGATATGCACTCATGTCACTCAACAACAACAATTACCAGTATGACTCTGTCATAGTGTATGTTGGGGTGAATGACTTGAGTGGTATCTCCCTGGACTATATGAAGAGAGATATGACTGAACTCTCAGATTATGTGTCCCAGGTAGGTATGTCCCAAGCTCTAAGCAGCATTCTACCTTCACCCAGGGATGATGCCACAATATGAACAAAAAATGATTGACTTTAATAATTGGCTTAGCTTCTGGTGTCAGTCCAGGGAGCTCCAGTATCTGTCAGCCCGGGAAGATATGGTTGACCGACCACTCTTATTTGCTACAGATGGTCTTCACCTGTCTCCTCTAGGCTTTTGAATACCAGTAAAGATGCTTGCCTCCCCCATAATGCCTTTTTTAGGCAATACCAAAACAACAAAACTTCTGATGTATAATAAATCCACCATAGACAAACTCAAGGTTAGGCTGATTAATGCTAAACGTCTAAACAGAAAACTGAATTCCCTGGAAGCCCTATTTACATTGGGAAGATGCTGACATCAGTGCAGTCACTGAGACTTGGTTCAAGAATGCAGACAGCACCCCAGCTGTGCAAGGCTACAATGCCTTCCACATGTTCAGACCGCAAAACGAGCATGAAACAACCATCTCTGTTCATCCATCTTCATTAAGTCCAAATACACCTCAAGACTAGTTAAACTGTATGACTCTCTTGAGCTGCTAGAGGTCCAAATAACTATAGGTAAAACACCCTACCATATTATTGCTAGCTACAGGTCCCCCACCATGAACCATGAAAAGCAAGCCGCCTACCTGGACTTGCTTGAGTCACTCACTATGCAGCCAAATACCTTGGTCATGGGAGAGTTCAACTATCCTTCTATTGCGTGGGTGATATACACAAACAAAAGCTCGAGTTCCCTGAGCTTCCTAGACTTTGTTGATACAAATGCTCTGGAACAGTTAGTCTGCACCCTCACAAGGGGCTCAAATGTTCTGAACTTAGTACTCACCAATATGGGGGGGGTCACTGCACTACCATCTGTGTTCTGGCCTCCCTAGTAAGGTCAGACCATAAATCTGTCTCATTTGAAGTAACACTCAGACCTGACACCTCCACAGGAACAATAAAAATGGGAAACTTCTCCAAAACAAATTATAGCCTGACAGAATCAAAACCAAGTCCTCACGTAAAAACAAGCCATCCTAGTAGACCTCGAGTATAAACAGGTTATATAACAAAAGGAATAAACTGATATCCAAGAACAACAGAGGAACTTAGTCAGCAGAGAAAGAATACCCTCCACAGCTTGAACAAGCCAATCAGATATCAGTAAAATCCTCTAAAGCTAGTTATGAGGCTAAATTAGCTTCTGTAGCTAAAGACAATCATAAGGCATTCTTTAGCTATGTCTGAAATCTAAAAGGGAATACCCAGGTATGTGCCTAACTCATAGTGGATGGTACCACTCACACTGACCCTGAGGAAATTGCCAACCTGTTAGCTGATGGATTTGGTGCAAACCCCATCCCCCCATCCCTACCAGCCATACCACAAAGCATACCTGACACCTGTCCTCTCCTCAATATCTCCAATGAGCAGGTCATATCCACTCTCTCCACGGCCAAAAAGATGGCTTCTATGGGACCAGATAATATCCCAGGCTGCTTACTAAATAACCTAAAACATGCCCTAGATGATCCAGTTGGCACTCTTTAACAATAGCCTGACCACTGGCTTTGTTCCAGCAGTGTGGAGAACAGCAACTGTAATCCCCTTGCACAAAGGGGGGTCCATTAACCAACCCTGGGAACTATAGATCTATAAGCCTAACCAGCCTTATCTGCAAGGCTGTGGAAAGACTCATCATGGACCTTATCAATAAGGACATAGGCAACCTTCAAACTCTCAACCTGACCCAGTTTGACTTTATTAAGGGTAGATCATGCTTACTAAACCTGGTGGACTTCTTTGAGAATGTTATCAAAGCCCTTTATGAAGGCAAAGCAGTACATATCACCTATCTTGACTTAGCCAAGGCTTTTGACACTATCCCCCACTCAGGTACCAGCGAGAAACTCTCCCAAGTGGAGATTAACCCATATGTCACTAGATGGGTAGCCAACTGGCTCATGACAGAACCCATACTGTCAAAGTTGGGGGTTCCAGCACCACCAGTAGAGCAGTTACCAGTTGTGTATGACAAGATTTTGTGCTGGGCCCCCTGCTGTTTGGAATATATTTCTCAGACGTCCAGGTGAAAGTAGATGGCCTGTGGCTTACCAAGTTTGTAGACAGCTGCAAACTGGGAGCAATCATTGAGTTTCCTAAAGATATTAGCATATTACAAGAGGGGATAACACAGACAAATGATCAATGCCCAAAGCCACTGTCTAAAACTAAGTGCAGAAAAGTGCATCATTGTCCCCTTTGGCAAAGTGTAGGCAGCAGCCCCCTAAGCTCGAACCCAGTGGTGACTTGGGAACACAAGTTGATAGCAGTCTAAACTTTGATCACCATGTGTCCACAGTGGGGAGGAAAGCCTTTTACATTGCACACCTCATGAGTAAGGGCATCACATCCAAGACTAAGGATTTTAATTACTCCTCTGTACTCCACCCTCATCAGACCACTAATAGAGTACAATGCTCCCTTCTGCATGCACCTGACCAGACACCTGCAGCAGTTGGAGAGAACACAGAGGTTCCTGATCAAGAGAATTCAGGGACTCCAAAACATGACCTAGATGGAAAGATTGAAAGCCCTGTTGCTGTACTCTGTGTCCTACAGTCTGTTGGGAAGCGATCTGTGTCTTGCCTACAGTTCAGTCTCTGACCCTGCCCTAATGGAAATGCTGCACATCTGCAAATCAAGTGGGACAAGAGTTACTCAATGCAGAGATCTCAACCTAGCTGGTGGCTTAAACAAAACATGCTGGAGAGACATATATGTCTCCCAGAGACTGCCGCTACTCTGTAATAAACTCCCATTTTACATTAAGCAAAGCTTCTCAATAATCGCATTTATGCGCAACTTGAACAACTGGTTGGGAGACTGTAAATTGACCCCTGGGGTGGCACTTATGTCCCTCATGAACAGGAGCAGCTAGTGCTGTTCATAGATTCACTCTGTGAACAATTGAACCATTTAACAATGGTCCATTAGGGAACCGTCTAACAATGGTCAATTAGGGAACACGGGCATTACATGGCTAGGCTTGTAAAGGCCCTACGGCCATTAGCCTAGTATCTCCTATGAACCTATAAACCTATGACAATTCTGACTGCCAGCAAACTGGATCACAGTTGCTGGGCCCAAGTCAGAAGAAACATTAAATGTGAGAAACTCTTCAGATTTACAAGAAAAGTAGATTTTTTGCATTTCTTGTTCAGGTGAAGTGATTTTCTTATTGTTAAGCTGCTTAATCATGACAATGACTACTGCAAGTTCAGCACCACAATTAGGTACTGTGAACAAAGATTTTGTGTGTTGTCTACCTTTCAAGCACTGTCAGCTTGAACGGGATAAGACAATTCAAGCAACTAGCACTACAGGTGTGACTAACATCAAATTTTCAATCAGTACTGTTGATGTTAATGAGTTCAGTAGCTGCTCAGTACTGCACAAGGAGACACTCAATTCACTGGATACAGTAAATGCTTTCATTCCAAGATTTTATTCCAAACTGATGAGATAGCCCTGGTCACATAACACACGCCACAGATTTACTGTACTGAGACAGTACTGACATACTAAGTAAGTTACTGTAATCTAAACAGTACAGTCATAGTAAATTAGTGGCATTCAGCTATTATTAACAACATGAAAGCAACTCATACAGTATGCTAAGGCAGTTTAACTAGTTGGTATCACAACATGATGATCAGCTCACAAATGAAGTGATGAATCACTTCCTTATGTACTTGGTTATGGATGGCACCTACAGCCTTTCTGAGCATGTCAAACTTTGTTGGTAAATTTGTGTGAGCTACAATAGCAGGCATATGTCAGAGCTCAATGAAGCAGTCAATGCCCTATTTTACCAATGGATGTCCAAATCAAAGTTGGTCATGTTCATAACATTTTAGAGCAATCTATTAAACTACTTTCACAATGTTAAGACTAGGAAGCTAACTGTTTTATTTCTTTGCAGTCCTATTCAAGCATATAGGAATTAATGTGCCCCTTTAGAACAAAGCTATTCCTGTTGCAGCATCATCATCACCCAGGGTTTCCAAGATCTTGGATGCCATAAGTTCAGTGGTATAATGTATAGTAGATACAGTGAGTATCTTCTGAATTACACATAAGGCTAGAGCATACTATAAGTCATATAGCTTCCATCTTCAGGCAGTTCGATGCCATGTTATTAAAGACAGCAAGTCAATTAAGCAATAACCCACGCCTGGGTGTGGGTAATGCTGGATTTAGCCATGGTTGGTGTGGTTTGCTCATGAGGGCGAAGCCTGAGTGACCAAACAAAGACAACTGTGGGTAAATCCAGCATTACTCACACCCAGAAGTGGGTTATTGCTATTATACAGTGACATTATTTAAGAAAAAAATTGTTACTTTTCTTAAATAATAGCATTATATAATGCCTCCGTGCTGCCCTTCAGTAGCTGTCTGGTATCCTGGGACAGTTCTGATGTACTGCGCTTGTTTTTTTAAAGCTGTCTTGCTATGTTAAATGAGTTTAACAAAGTGAGATATTTATTAAAAAAAGCAACAGAGAAAGGAAGATCTCCTTTGCTTTTTTTTTTAAGATATCTCGCTATGTTAAACTCGTTTAACATAGCAAGATTACAGCAACAGAGCTCTTCCATTCTCCATTGCTACTAAACACAAAAAAAAAAAAATCAAGACTTATACTAATGGAAAATTTTTCCATTAGTATAAGTCAGATTTACAACGTGCACGCTGGCCAATCAGCGTGCACATTTTGGAATATTAAGGCGATGGGTCATTGTATAATATGCAATTTACTCTGCTCTCTTTTATGCCTTTAGTATATGGCACAAAATGGGATAGTGATACTACAGAAATTAACTGAAGAAATAACACATGGAATCTAGAAGTGGTGGAACTCAGCCAGGTTCCAAAGTAAGTGCTCTGTGCAGATATAGTTATAAACAATTTCAAAGTAAAGGTGAAAATGCAGAACACAGCTATGCTACCATTATTTACAATGAAGCAAAGCAATAAAATATGAGTACTTTTTAGACATTTGATAATTCAAGTGTAGTTCAAAAAAATGAAATAATGATAGCTTGAAAAAATAATAAAACAGCAAAAATAAACTGAATAATGAAATGAATAATGTAACAACACCATTTAAATATTCCAGAAAATTCTCAGTTAGCGTGCCATCACCCACTTCAATTATAGCTGTGAAAAACAGGACATTCGAGTGAAAGTTAACAGAAGTCATACCTCTGCACTTTAAGTAGCAGAATTCTTCATCGTGACAGCAATTTTTCCCCTTAACTCACTGACTGGTCCTTCAGGGAAATCTGCCAGACAACTTGAAACAGTGGCTTGAAAATGTTTCTTTCTGTTAAAATTGATACATCTAAAAAACAAAGTACATGTAACCACATAAATATCCAACATTTTTTCACGTAGTTGAAGACAGTGCTGCAAAGGTACAGGAAAATGGGTTGTGGATGCATGGATCTTGCTCAGAAGAAGAAAAAAAAAACAATTTAACAGTCATAAAAGTTTGATTCAAAATGTACTGTGATCCTAAGAAAAGTCTGGCAAGCTTTTCATTTATGTCTTACCAAAAGACAAGGCCCGAAAGAAGTGCTTGCTGTATATGTAACTGAGGCATAGAGATAAGAATGTGAGTTGGGTGAACTGCATGATTTATTACTTAGAGCTACCAACCACAACACTTCAAACATCCAGCTTGGCCACCACAAAGTAATATTCAAGTTAAAACATTTAACAACATACTACAAAACTTACCTTTGATGGAAAAAAGTTTGAATAAATTCATGGAACGAATGTTATGCAGTATGTTTACTTTAGTAAAGATTAGAATAAGCACTTAACCACAATGACGTAAAGAACAGCTTTGAAAGGAAGGGGAAAAGAAACTTTATGCAGGTCTTTGTCTGTGTGCTACTGCTATGTATGACAGTGAACTATGTTCTGTTGTTAAATAGAGGCCAAGTTGGATGGGGCAACTAGCTTATTCTGTTTATTATATTGCTGCCTGTATTTAATGAAAGGTACAGCCCACTTACCTGCTTTACAAATGATTAGAAGAGACAGGACCAGATTTCAAAAGACCTGCTGTCAGTGTAAGTGACTTATTTTGGTGTAATGCCTATCTCTACACAGGCTTGCTACCAGTGGTGGCTGGTGACTTCAAATTAAAGGGGGGCTGCAGGAGACAGCTGAATGGGTGGAGCCAATGGGAAGGGGTGTGACCAACTAGAAAGGGGTGGGGCTATGCTCAAAACTACATAAACAGGGGCTTTAATTAAATACACTGCCCTGGGTGCCAAACTGTCATTAAGAGAGTCCAATCAAGACAAAATGCAATGTAGAAGAAAAAAATATTTCAATGCATTGGCTACATGACAGCGTACTTAATATCTAGATGGAAACACAAAGGTTGTGAGGCATGAAAAAATAAATTACTTTTTAAATACATTACTGGAATGCCAGTCAAGATCAAGTATAAAAAAAACAAGCAGCACTCAACTCAAACCACTTCTCCTTGCACTGCAGTTCTAATAATAATTTATATTCAGCTTTATAAAATTACCAAGTAACATGCTGAAAGTAGCAATCTCTGTGATACCCCCACTTGTAAAAATGTTTCTTATCCAAAAAAGACCTGCTGCCTGACAACTATCTACTTGTTTCATGGGGAAGACATGATAAATTGCTTAAAGGATTACTGCACAAGTTATAGACCACACACGATATATTGGCATTCTGTTTAGTTTACGGGTAAAGCCTGCAAAGATGATTGCAAGTCTCCAACAACTGTAATGAGCTTCTGAAAATACTGTAATCCTGTCCTTTTTTACAAATGCTGTCATATGCATTTCAATACCTAAGGCTTATACGTTATCTAGTTATGTAAATATTCTTTGCATGGCAACAACAAAAAGGCTTTCAATGTTGGTAATTTAACAGTATGCTTATTAAAGCTTACTTGCATCTTACAATCTCTAACAAGCTTACCTGATGGCCATTAAAGCATTGCTACTTAAACACAGAGAAACAGGGCACTGCGACAGTATGCATTTTCTGAACAATAAGAAGCATAAATTAAAAGTATAAAAATATGACAGAAAACCGGAACATTCTTCAAAATCAAGGACAGATGAAAAGCCACTGTCATACTTGTGTCTACCTTGAATGGGGGAATACTCTGCACACTTACACTATATAACTGCTCCTTGTCTTGTTTGGACACATCCAGAGTCGCTACATGGGGGAGTATGGTGCTACAAGTATGTCACAATTTGAAATGTCTTTGGCTGATGGTGATGGCTCTGAGACTCATACCTCTCAATCTCAGAGCAAGAAATCTGGACAAAGCCATACACAGAAGTGGGATGTAGGCCCAAAAATAAGGACAATTAATATTGATCTTATAAACTTAGAAAGATAATAGAATAGTAGTAGGTCTTGCATTAGTATGAATTTTCTGAAGGGTATGAAATCTGAAACTCAAATGTCTGCCATTATTTTCTAACGTCAATCTTTAATGATTTGCCACTAATTTGCCAGAAAACCACAATTTTATGAAAAATGGACCAAACATGCGATGCAGAAATGTAAAATTGCCACACAATACATCTGGGAACCTGTCAAAGAAGGGACGCCTTTTTAATATTAGTACTGTTAACTTGAGCAGCTGACAAAATAAAAGAATCTACATGCATTTCTGAAATAAAAGTAATCTATAACTCTGATCATTGCAGTTATTTATAATTGTAAACTCTCCATGTTTTCTTCCAAAATTGCCATTTTGCAGAGGGATTATTAGGGAGAGAGCAGCATTTTGAGTCAAAACTGGGGACAGTTGAGAGGTTTGGATATTCCTAATTCTATAAAGTGATTTATTTGCACATACCTCTCAACATCTTAATGCAGGAAATCTGGACAAGGCCAAATATATTGGGAGAATATACAAACAGTACTAAAAGTTGCTCTTAAATAAACTTAAGACAGTTGATAGAATAACAGGTCTTGCTTTAGCATGTATTTTTCTGAAGATTATTATGTCTGAAACTCAATGTCTGTCATTATTTAGTGACTTCATTCCTAAGTGATTTGCCAGAAAATCACAAATTTTATGAGGAACAAACCAAAAATAAGAAGCAAAAATCTATTCATTCTGCAAAAATATGGACAGTTGAGAGGTATAGTTCAGCCGGGGCTGTCTTTGAGTTTGCTGCCCTTCCCCCTCACAAAGTCATGGTCGAATGGAGCCTCCCTCCTGCAGCCATTCTAATGTCCCATTCCTTGGTTATTTCGCCCCATTTACCATAAACACTGTAATGTGCATACTGTTTTACTTCTGCAATGGTTTGGATTTCATTTGAAAGTTTTATTTTGCATTTTACAGCACAAATACTAATAGATATCTGCTAAACAATGCAATGCAGTCTCACAATGAAAATAGACTTGGCATTAAAACTTCTCTGCCCTTGAAACTCACATTCATTGAAACAGCATTGAAACCCACTTTCAAAGAAAATACATCTTGCCAGTGGCAGATAAAGATTAACTTTGGGCTGTTTTCAAATCATAGGCTCCTTGCACATGAAACATACACGTGCTCTTTGATACACCTTCCTGATTGTATTAAATTATGTTCTTTGTACAATACACTACAGTTGTTAGAGGGTGTTTTAAATTTATTGTTTTGAACATTTTTCCAGTAAATAATGAAACAAAATGCATGCACCAATAATGACAAAACTGCCCAATTCAGAACATTTCCATCATCAAAGTCTTCTCAAACATCTACAGTCCACCAGTATCAGTAAATATGCACAATCTCTGAATAAGTAAGTCATCTAAATAATTCCACATTAAAGAAATATGTACCCTTTGAGCTTTCCATACTCATGCTCTTTTCTACACTATTACCTCTTTTCTATTCTCCTAACTAATCTAGCTAACTTTCTCAGACTAAACAATCTCTCTCTCTCTCAACTCCAAGTATTGTATATATTGTAAATATCAAGTAATTCACTGATGCTCATTGCCCAGTGAGTCTAAACTTACTGTTCTGAATGTAAATACCTATTGACTGTTCTACCGATGTCAAAATTGCATTTCAATGTTATACTATCCACCTGTACCTGACTGCATGACCTTATATATGTATTTAGTAACACTTTATGTAACCTTTGTAACCATATTTGTATGTATTTCCATTGCATTATGTAACCTTTGTAACCATATTGCTTATTGGAGCTTTTCTCCCTGGGCCTCCACTGAAAATGGGCACACCACTGGCCCAGTGGACTTCCCCGGTAATCAAACTGAAATAAATAAATAAATAAAATAAAGAAGAGGTTTCTGCTAGCAAACAACTTTATATTTCATTGTTTCATCTACAAAGTGCCTGTTGCCCTTGAGGAATAAATTGCCTATGTTGCATTAAAAAATAATAAGCTAGTAATATTACAATAGGGGATGGATGGCAAACTGATAACAGGTTCATAGTTACTATGTATCTTCAGCAAAAAGGACTGCAGCATCCACCCCTTTACAACACAGTACAGTATCAACAATGTGTCTACCTACTGTGGGTGTAGAACCCAGAGCCTTCTGCATCAAAAGCAAATCCCTACCTGTTGTGCTATTAACAATCCAAGCAGACTCAGCATAAGCAGCACTAAATTTTTGTTCCCCTGCAAATCTCAGCTCCTTGTAAAATCTACTTGATACTCAGCTGTATCTCTGAACTTTGCAGCAAAAGAATCTGGAAAAAGCCAACATTTATTGGGGGGGGGCAAAAGCCCAAAAAGCAGGGACACATTTTAAACATTGATTGTATAATGTTGGAAAGTTGCTAGAATAAAATGCTGTGTTACCACCATACATTTTACTCTCAAGTCTTGAACCTAGGACCCTGTGCAAAATAGTCAGAGCAACATACCACTATGCCAAATAAACTGTTTTATGAAAGAAAGGAAGCCTGAAACTTAAATGGTTACCATTTAGTGAATTTGGTTCTCACCAAAGATGTCAACGTCTTAGCACAAAACACCTAAACAAAGCCAGTAATGGGGGATACAGCCCTCAAACATATTCAGTGAATTTAGTTCTCACCATAGCTCTTAACCTTAGCACACAAAAACTGGACAAAGCCAATAATGGGGAAATACAGTCCCAGAAATAGGGACAAATTTCAAATATCCATCATATAAATTGAGACAATTGCTAGAATAAAAGCTTTTGTGTTACCATGTACTTTCTGAAGAATATGAAGTCTGAAATTCAAATGCCTGTCATTTTTATTTATTTAACATTTGTTAACCAGGAAAGTCTGACTTGGAACAAAAGCTAATTTTCAGCAGAGGCCCAGGGAGAAACACTCCAGACACAAGTCTTTGTAAGATGGGAGGACATGCATACTCCACACAAGACACCCCAGCCAAGAATCAAACCAGTGAACCTGTAGCTGTCAGGCAACAATGTTACCACTACACCACTGCACTACTGATGTGATAAGAAAACAAAAGTACAGAAACCACAGATTTTATGAGAAACAGAACAAAACAAACATGAGGCAAAATCTGCAAATGTTTTACAAATGGTGGTAGGTAGGGAATTCAGGCCCTTGCCACCTGCACCCAAAGTGCAAGGTTCAAGCCAAAGGTATTCTCCACCCACCAGTATATTACAATTGGGGCATTACACACACAACACAAAAATAGTATATTCCTGAGTATTCATTAACTTTGACATTTGTTTTAAAGGCCCTACTTCCATGATGCAGAATTTTGTGATTCATAGACTCTTTAGTCACAAAGAAGAAAGACCTCATTATTGGTTAATTTACTTGCCTATGAATTGCAGTACATTACCACCGGGTGCAGATCAGTACTTCTTGTGGTAGTTAACAGTAGCTATTGCATTATGACAGCACAGATACCCCTCCCACATCAGTCACTCCTCCATGCTCACACCACATACCCATGCTTGTCGTTGTTGTTAGAACATCCACCATATCTCCTTTTCCCCTGCCCTGATAATTCAAGGATAATGACGTTCAGTCCTTAATGCCAGACATTCAAGTTTCACACTTCATATTCTTTAATAAATGTAAGCTAGGGTAAAAGCTGTTACCATATGAGGTTGAAAGGTATGCCTAATGCTTTCTGTCTGTCTCCCATGTATGTCACAAAATGTGGCAGGCATTACACAATGTCCAAGATCCTTGATATATGTTAAAAATGCTATTGCACTTGAATGCTACTAACTACACTTGTAGTGGGCTAATGCAGGGGGTTCTTTTTGTACTTTGCTTCTTTTTCATCCCTGGGATGTAGTTGTGATGAAGAGGAGTAATGTCCTTGGTGAGCAGGTATAGGATTTGAATCCTGTGTAGTGCCTTTTATTGCATGCGACTTCTCCCTTGTGTCTTGTGTTTTCTCGCACCTTTATTTTTTAAATATATATTTTTTTGGCAAGTCATATGGAGTATTCCTGGTGTCTAGTGGTCCCATAATCCTTGTTTTGCTTGTATGCTGTTCAGGTACTCCTTTAAAGAGTTATTCCCTGGTGGCTAGTAATTCCCCCTCACCCCCACCCATCCAATGTTGCAGATTCTGCTTGTTAGTCTAGAGGTGTGTGGAAGTGTGATAACCCCCTCCTCACAGCACAGCCCCTTCTGCACCTGATTGCACTCACAAACACTGACACATTCACCCATACATGCAAACACACATATACTTGCTTTATTTAACCCCAGCTCCCCTTCCATTATCTCTCATGCAGACAGATACACACTCACACGTACAGTCCCTTGCACACACTCACACACATACACCTCCTAACTCTACCTTACCCCTAAACTCTCCAGCAATTACCTCTACTATGATGGATAAACACAGCCTTTTGGCTGAGCTCACTACTGTGAGGTGCATAGAGCAGCTCTGCTGATCTACATGTCCTGTAGATGTCTTCTCAGAAGCAGTCCTAGGGAGAGACAGAGAGAGAGAGAGAGAGAGAGAGAGAGAGAGAGCACATATATAATTAGCATACTTCTCTCCATAGAATAGTATGTCATTAGCATCTAGCATGGCCACAGAGACACCTCACCATGGTACTACATGTCTTAATGCAATAACACTGTAGTAGGGCTAGCTTCATAGAACTTGTATTCTAAAAGGTTATCTTGATGTGTTCACCTCATGGTAAGCTTTAAGAATTCTCCTCAGTATCTGTCTATCTATCTATCTATCTATCTATCTATCTATCTATCTATCTATCTATCTATCCATATGTACACACACACACACATATATATATCTATATCTATATATATATATATATATATATATATATATATATATATATATATATAAATAATATATATATATATATATATATATATATATATATATATATATATATATATGTGTGTGTGTGTGTGTGTATGCATGTGTCTGTATATATATATATATATATATATATATATATATATATATATATATATATAGATATATCTACAGTA